>NC_073385.1:9382663-9412663 GCF_028641065.1 Leucoraja erinaceus | reverse complement strand
CATTAGTCACGTTTGTTTATGCCGTCCTGTGATTTAGAACTGAATGCCCCGATAAAGCAATTGATTGTAGGAGGTAAGTAACTTTCTTTAGCTGGGGGGAAAAAGGCAGAAGCGTTTAAGCTGCGGCATGTGTAGAAAAAACTGCAGCTTTAAAATCTGACAAGCCCTACGCTAACTTCAGCAGCTGTTGCCAGTTCACTAGGGCTCAAGTCGGATGCATGGCATCTCACGGTGATGTCTCCTTGTCAGTTTCAGTCATCTTATTAATTGTTCCAAAAAAATGGATGGTGCGGGTGAGGAGAGCATTTGCCATTCAGAAAACTCGTGCAAAAGCAAGTGCCACACCATAAAGGTGCAAGGAGTCAGATGTCATTTGCGGCAGAGTGTAACTGAGCTCTGAGTGTGGAACTGCACATCACCCCAGCTTCCTTGCATTTCTCAGTGCATGTGGGGGAGAAGAACGTGTGTGTGGCTCTATGCAGTTAATTTATTTTACAGCCCCGGTTTTTAACAGATCCAGTCATATATTCAGTTGCTGCTGTTGCTACGACAGAACACACATTTGTGTCGCATTGAACTCAATGTATGCTAGAATTTATGGCAAATAAAATTCACTGTCATTGGCAACATAAGAGTAATGGTACGGAAGAACACGTTAAAACGTACACACAGGCGCACACACACACACACACACACACACACACACACACACACACACACACACACACACACACACACACACACACACACACACACACACACACACACACACACACCCACACACACACACACACACACACACACACATGAAGGTACGATTCATGGAGTTGTGTAGGAAGGAACTGCAGATGCTGGTTTAAACCGAAGATAGACACAAAAATCTGGAGTAACTCCGCCGGTCAGGCAGCATCTCTGGAGAGAAGGAATGGACGTTTTGGGTCAAGACCGTTCTTCAGACTGAGTCAAGGGAAAGGGAAACGAGAGATATAGATGATGATGTAGAGAGATATAGAACAAATTAATGAATGAAATGCAAAAAAAAAGAAGTAAATATGATAAGGGAAACAGGTCTTTGTTAGCGGTAGCGAGTTGAGAACGAGAAGCTGGTGTGACGGGTCGGGGAGGGATGGAGAGAGAGAAGGAATGCAGGGGTTACTTGAAGTTAAAGTCTATAGAAGGAGACGTGTCTGGGATAGCAGTCATTCAAAAATCCCAGGACTCCTGTGTGATTAACCAGTTCAACTATTAGATCCCCTCACGCCTTCACCTCGCTCAGGTGTGAGTCAGGGCACTCTCAGGATGGTCTCGACTCATTGCAGGGCAGGGATGACGAAAGGATGCAGAAGACTTTGTCGAAATAGTCAGGCACACAGTCGAGATAGTGTCAGACAGGGAAATCTGGTAACAAACAGGAGGCAATTGTGGTCAGAACTGACTGGTGCCAAATTTATTGTTGCACATTTAATTCTATTTTGGAATCACGAGAGTTTCCAGGAATTATTAAAAGCTGCGTGCCAAATGTATGTGGACATTAAAAATAAAACTCGCTGGTGATCATAATATCTTTCAATGTTTTCAGAAGAATTTTTAATAAATGTATTTGGGAACTTGCGAAGTGGGACATTTGTTTGAACAGGGAGGTCAGCCGCGTGTGGCGAATGCCTTCAGTAAATGAGGTGGCGAACCATACTTCTCAGATTGTCCACACCATCTTATAGTTTTTCCCCCATTCATTTGTACCATATCTCTCCATGCCATCGTCTGCACCTCTCGTCCCCCGTCCCCCCCCCTGCCCCCCACCCCTGACTCTCAGCCTGAAGAAGGGTCTCGACCCGAAAGGTCTCACAGTCCTTCTCCCCAGAAATGCCGCCTGACCCGCTGAGTTACCCCAGCTTTTTGTGTGTCTACCTTCAGAAAGGCGAGTGTCCTTTTCCTCGCAAGCCCCATGCCGGGAGATATATGCAGCGTGGAAATATATAGATGCCAGGGATGCTGTGCCCTCCACATTGAACCTACTTCCTACCAAAACAAATACATAACTCACTTGAGCGCTTTCCCGGACTCGGCCGAGTAAGACTGTCATGTCTGCAGCTAGCAGACCCCAATGCACCCATGTGTGTTCGGCCAGGCAGGCATTGGTCAGGAGGCATGCAGGGCGAGGGGATGAGGGGGGTATCTTTACTCCATCGACCCCACGTTGATTACAGCTGCGATGGCTCGGTCAGCGCCAAGCCTGCGTTGGACATGCTTTGTAGTACCTGGAGAGAGGGGGGGGGGGGGGGGGGGGGGGGGGGGGGGGGGGGGGGGGAAGCAGTCCCAACCTCCCCCATCTCCAGTTACTCCAGCATTTTTGTGGCTGCCTCCCTCACCTTCACCTGAACGATGCGGTTTTCTGGCAACTGAAGGTCCGAAGAAGGGTCTTGACCCGAAACGTCGCCCATTCCTTCTCTCCAGAGATGCTGCCCTGTCCCGTTGAGTTACTCCAGCATTTTTGTGTCTATTTGCTGATATGACATTGGCGTGATTGGGGAGAAGGGGCCGCGAAAAAATACTAACAAGCAATATTGGCTGGATGTGCGGAGAGTAGCAATCTTATATATTTGCTATTTAAATCCCTTTCAATTATATTGTATTCCCCCCCCCACACACACACTTTTTTTTTAGGATTTATTTGAATAGGCTGATACCTGCCGCGGCAGAGAATGTAGTGAAGTTAAATCATATCGTTTGGCCGTGCGTGTGATCAATTCTCTTCTTTCCTACACATCCTCTTCTATTTAAAATCAACACCATTCATTTAGACGGCAACATTAACGCTGAACGTTGCCACGCGATGATATTAACAATTCAGCAGCTTCTGTCGGGGAGTTGATTTGTGTGAGAGAGATTATACTTATGTAATAATCTAACAAATATGCTCCGGTGTTAATCAACCTCACCTCTGCTAACGAAATACGCGTCTCCGGCTACACCGTGTGTACACGAGTGTCTGCGTATCCCTCGCTGTAGTTTAAATCTTGGTTGTTTTTTTTTTGTTTTTTTTTGCTGGTGTTTAAAGACTCTTAAACTACTTCCGTCAATAAAAGGTGAAGTTTTTTTTCCCCGGCTGCATTGTCTTCTTTTTAAAAAAAAATTAAATAATAAGGAAAAGTTCGCGATATTATTTCAAAAGGGATGATTTCAATTCGGAAAGCAACTGGGTGCTTAGTGTAAAGATAATGCGAATCAATAGCGAGGTGTGTCTTTGCACACGGGAAGTATACGGAGCTACTTGTCATTCAGTGGCTTGTGTTTTGTTTTGCTGCTTTATCACAACCATTGAGCAGCGAAGAAAGGGCGATAATGCCTTCCATACCCAACACAAACACATTTTCCCCTCCCCATCATAATTGATAACGTGTGTGTGTTTTTTTTCTCTCTCTCTCTACCCCCCCCCCCCCCCCCCCCCCCCTCCCCCCTCCCCTCATTTTCTGCTGAACGCACGTCTGGAATATGGTTCGTGTTAATTCACAAACCAAAAAGGCAGTTAATTTCTTTACTGTCATTTCTGCGGACTGTGTATGTATGTGTATGTGTGTATGTGTGTGTGTGTGTGAGAGAGAGAGAGAGGGAGAGAGAAAACTCTTTCACAGAGAAAAAAAATAAATGCGTTGGAATCCGATGTCAGTTCCCGCGCCGCTCTGGGTGAAATCGTACACCGAGCTGAGATCGCGGCTAAACGACCCGTTCACTCTTTGCATCGCAGTCCTTAAGAATAACATTTTCACGAGAAAAAAAAAACGCACTTCAAAAAAAAACCCCAGACCCATCGGTGCACATTGCAGTAAGTGATCGATATTTCCCCGTGCCCATTATACCAGAGGAGTGAATGAATGGGAGTTTCAACGCCGCTTAGGCGATGCAAGATGTTTAAGTGAAGGCAGTGATTTTTTAAATTCTATATACATATTTTTTGGGGGGGGGGGGGGGGGGGGGGGGGGGGGGGGGGGGGGGGTAGGGATAATAGTAACACACGTGAAACATTAAAACAAGCAGTTGTTGCCAACTCTACAATGCTCGGTCCGCATGCATATCATTGTGTGTTAGTCAGTGGCAGGCAGTGAAGTACAATGCACTCCGCCGCCAGTAGTAACAGCATCTCCTTGAAAGAAAGAACTGCGAACATCGTATTAAGTAGCTTCTCAGGTTAACCCGCGTGTGCGTGTGTGCATAATAGCAGATGAATGAATATATTCTCGCGTCCCCCCCCCCCACCCACGCCGCCCCCTTTAAGCAGTTAAACCTCGCTGACATCGAAGAATTAAACAAACAACACCCCCCAAAAAAATGGAACAAAAATAATTTCGCGTGCCTTTATTAAACGGTGATCGCCCCGGAGTCAAGAGTCCACCTCATGGTGGGTATTCGCTATCCAGGCCCCATAACGCTTGTTTCTGACCCTCGGGTTTATATCAGGGCGAGTGGAAACCGACCTGGGTGGGGGAAAAAATGCTCATCGTGAATTAAGATACGATTCTGACCCAGCTCATCTTGATATCACCAAGAGAAACGACACTGACCACAATCTTCCTCAAGATTACAACCACCCTGCTCCAAGAACTGAAATACAAAGAAGCATACGGTCCACGGTAATCTTATCAAGATTGTGATAAAGGCCCCACATTGACTTAATTAAGTCACGCCAGCCACTTCGACTGGACAATGTAACTGTAAAAATAACGCACGCACACACAGATCATCAAACAAAAAATCGAAAGTGTTGGAAGAACTCAGCGGGCCGGGCAGCCTCTGTGGAGAGGACTGGGCAGGGAGCCTCTAGGGTCGGGACTCTTCTTTAGACCTTTCTCTAAGTATCTGCAGTTTCTTGTGTCTCCGCCTACAGTCAACTAGTAGTAGAGGGGAGGGGGCGGGGGGGGGCGGTGTAAATGTGAGAAGGCAGTAGGGTGGTGCGTGCTTGCGAGAGGAGGGGGGGGGGGAGTGGGGGGAAAGTGGGGGCGCCGGAGAAAAGACACAAAATCCACCCTCGACCGAGGACTTGTTCGCTTGCAACTCGTTCTCATCTTTTGTTATACTGTTGTAAGTATTGTACTTGAGCGATGGACATCATTTGTGAATGATAACCTCTGCAGAAATTACCCCTCGGAATGAAACGTGCTTCGTTAAACAAAATATGTATATAGCTGTGATTAAAACTGCGTGGTTAGGCTGGAATTCTCTCTTTCTTCGTTTTGTGAAAGAGGGGATGGGGGTTCGAAATGGTGATTATTGATAGCTGAGCCCCATTCACAAAAGAGACGAAACGACAGGGAAGCTAATTAGTCTTTGAAATATAGGTTGATACAACACAATCTCTTCAAAGTGAGACACATAACAGGCAGGGTTTAACATCTCGACTTGATCTTAGAAGGGGTTACACTCAAGATCACAACTTTCGGAATGCAATGGCGATGAACGTGAAGTTTGCAAATCAATTATTTGTTTCCTTTCTCCTCGCCAATGGTCGGATCGCGAGCACATCTTCTGTCTAAATGGAGAGACAACTTCGCATCAAAGTTTCACCTGGAGAGGAATTAAAAAAAATAATGCATTTCCTCTCTCTCCCTCTCCCTCTCCCCCCCTATCCTCCTCCCCCCCCCTCCCTCTACACCTCCCTCCCCTCCCCTTCAACCAAAAAAAAAAAAATGTCTTGAATGCAAACAGCCCTTGATGCAAACACACATCTTTGCTGCAGGTCCCGCCTGCGTTTGTGTTGTGTGTGTGTGTGTGTGCGGGAGAGAGAGAGAGAGAGAGAGAGGGGGTGAGTGAGTGAATGGAAGGCTGGCTGGCTGTCTACAGTGTAATGCCTCTACCAGTAGTAGCCCTCATTGAGCTGACGGCCAATTCACCGCCTTGACGCTCAAGTTCGCGGGCGCGTCACGTCCGCACTTGAACTTGAATGTGTGTGTGTGTGTGTGTGTGTGTGTGCCGCTGTAATGTGTGTGTGTGTGTGTGTGTGTATGTATGTGTGTGTGCAATGTGTGTGTGGTAGCAGCTCCCTCTCCCTCTCTCTCTCTCTCTGACGGCGATCCCACAATCCATCTCCATCCGCCATCTTTGCATTATTTCCAATTTATTTTCTGTCAGGGGCTCTGATGAAGATATTTTTCTCTGGAGTCTCTGGCTTTCCGCTCCAGATGTGACCGACCATGTCTCGCCGCAAGCAAGGGAACCCTCAGCATTTAAGTAAAAGGGAATTTTCGCGTAAGTAACAACAACAAAAAAAAAAAAAAAAAAACCCACTCACTGTTTGCGAAAAAAAAGAAAAAAAAAGCTCTTTTCATAACAAAATATTTATTTTAATAATATGCATACATTTAAATAATATTCCGGCGTGAACGATATTGTTATTCTGCAGCTTGCTTCTCCTGTGAAGGGGAAATCTGAGGTGCATTGCATAGTTTGCAACAGTCAGGATGACAACAAAACGCTCAGAGTTTTAATTCTGCAGAGTTAGTTTTTCAAATCGATTGCAAGGGGAATAATTGCGCTGTAATATATTTCGGAAGGTTTTTTTTTTAAGCATATGTCATCTTCGGGGTATTGCATGCGGGATCTTTGCGTGTAGTAACTGGACATCGCTTTTTGCATATATTTTGTTGCAGTTGCATATTTTGCACCTCTTACCTCTCCTGTCTTTTTGATAATTTGCAATATTTTTTTTTTGCACAAACCCCCCCCCCCCTCCAAAAAAAAAAAGTTTGTGCTATTGAGAGTTGGAGCGAACCTTTTTATTGTTGTTGCATTGGTGCCCGCTTCTCCGTTTCAGCGCTTAGTTGCTAGTTTTTATTTTATTTCGGGGAGGGTGTTTATCTATCTTTCTATCTATCTATCTGTCTGTCTGTCTATCTGTCTATCTATCTATCGATATACAATATAATGTTTGAAAACTTGCAAGTGGCGCGTAAGCGGGGCTGCCAAACGGAGACAGTGGATGGAACGCGCCGGATCGCAACGTTGAAAACGTGGCCAAATAAGGAGAAAGTCGGAATATTTATGGTTTTTATTCTGCTAAAATTTAAATAAATATATTCCTCTCCCACCCCGAAAAAAGAAATAGCGTGAATGCACTTCGCTGCGGAGGCAGTCAGCGAGGTAGCCCCCTTTCAGCCGAGCGACCTTTTTTCTTATTGTTAGCCTGAAATTCTGGTGATTTTTCTTTTTTTCTTTCCTTTTTTGCAAAAATAATTGCTGCTGATTTTCATCCTTGCAACCCAAAAAAATGTTTCTCTTTTTCGCTGCTGTTTGTGTGCGTCTCCGTGCAAAGGTTGGAATCTCATTTATTTTTTTTGTTGTTGTTGGGTATCGGTTGCATTTTCCTTGCAAACTGGAGAAAGGTAAAAATGCGTTTAAGATAAGATGAGGGAATGCATTTTGTTAGTAGGTGTCAAAACATGCTTTAATGCAAGGTCTGCTTCGGCGGGAGATTAAACCCGAGACGTTTTTTTTGCTATTTATTGCATGTATTTTCACCTAAAAAAATAATAATAGAATAAACGCTCTTCTCTCTGCACGCTTCCGTCTTTATGGGGTTGAACGGCGCAGACTTCTTATGTGAGAAGATCTGTACTCTCACAAAAGGTAAATCAGTCTGAGACATTGCACCCCCTAATTTTCTGACAGCGCTCTGTTTTTCTTTCTGGGGAAGGGGTGACTGGAATAAATATATGGGAGTACCCCCTTTCTGTAAACGACTCCGGCCCTGATTTCAGTGAATGCTTTTTAAAAGCGATAAATACATTATTTGGAATTCGGAAGCCACGTTCAATATCTCTCTCTCCAACACCCCCCACCCTTTTCTCTCTTAAGTTTCATTTATTTAAATGCACATTTGTGGGATTAGATATTTCTCCATCCCCATCCCCCCTGAGCTTGCTCTTCCCTCGCTGTCTCTCTATCCCGAACACAGAGAAGGGATAGGAGAATAGCTCGGGGATAGCAGGAGGATAGCAGTCCACTATCCAACCTTTCACCGCTGACAAGGGGGGTTGCAATGTCTCCGCCGCTGCAGTTTCACCCCATTTTACTCGCGGTGCTTGCGACCTGCCTGCAACTTACACCAGACCTTCCTTCCCAGCGCAGAGTGCAATGCAATGGGTGCTTTCCGTTTCACGATTAAACCCTTCCCTCCTAACCCTGCAGCCTCGTCGGATAGTCTGAGTGGTGTGTGTGTGTGTGTTGTGTTGTGTGTTGTGCAAGGAGCGGGGGAAAGTGGGGTGCGAATGCCTTAAACGCAGCTTGCAAGGTGTTTTATTTATTATTATTTTTATTTTTTTCTTGCACGACTTTGCAAACCGAAACGTTTTTGTGTGTTTTTGTTGTCATTGTTTGCAACGTTAAAGCAGCCCGCTCGCTCACGGTGTGGGGTGGAGGGGAAGGTTAGCGAGCGGGCTGCACAGATGGGAGCAGGAGACATTGAACTTGGGCTTGCTTGCTTGCACCAGGTCTCCTTGCCTGTCTTTGTTTTTGCATAACGAGTTTGTAGGGGGTTGGGACACGGTGTGCGTTTGCAAGTATAACAATTTCCAGAGAGAGAGAGGGGGGGGGGGGACAAAAATCAGGTGGGATTATGCATGCAATTGGAAAATGCAATTTGCAAAAAATGCAACGCAACAAAATAAATATTCGGTCGGGTTTAGATAGTTGCAATTGTATTAAACTTTGTGTGCATGGCACCAACTTAAACGCGTGTCCCGCGTTGGGGAGCGGTAGCGATGCGTCGCCGCCGCTCGGGGGCGCTCCAAGTCAACTCATCACCATTGAAGCTCCTGGTTTAGCTCCATTGACCAGTAGAGCTGTTACCTGTGTTTCTATGTATGGGGCACATATCATACACCCTTTACATGCATGCACATTGCATTCTAGCATTGCATTCATTCTCAATGCAACATAGTTCATGTGTTTTGTTTGTTTGTGGACACCTCTCTTAAGAAGAAAAAAAGACCACCTTTTAATTTTTGCAGTTTGCCCATTGTTTCAGCCACCTCTTGAAACAACACGTTCAGTTTTGTTACAGACCAAAGGCATTGGTTCCAGAGCAACTTGAATCATTGCAGACAGAGGTTATAATTAAAATAATGGGTTGAAACATTCTTACCCCCCCCCCCCCCCTCAAAAAATATTTTGGTATTGTTTATTATTTTGAATTAATTTCAAGGGCTTGAGGCACATGCATAATGAAAATGTCATTTTGTTGAAAAAGATCTCTGTGTGTGGCGGAGAGACGAAAAAAATATTGGTCGTATATTTGCAAAGATACTTCTTAAGCTGCAGTGTTGTGGTCTATTTTTAATTGTGCGTGATCTGTGTGTGTGTGTGAGAGAGAGAGAGAGAGAGAGAAACGAGAGGGAAGGCGATATATGTATTAATTTCCGTTCAACTTTGCAACGGCGAGGAATTAAGACAGAAAGGAATTGTGTTCTGGTCAGGTTAGCTCCGTGGATTAAGAGATTCCAGGCCGCTGCGATGAGGAGGGAACACGTTTTACTTTGAAATGATCTTCCCTGTTTCCCTGCTTCATCGGTTGGTCTCGGGGTTGTAAAAAGCCAGAGCAAAAACACAAAAGTGCCTTAAGCAAGTTATTTGGAAATAAATTAATGCAGAGAGGATACACTTCAGCAGTCGTATACATGTCATTGAGTAGGTTAGATGAATATCATCATTTTCTTGCAAAAGTGACAGCAGATGTGGGAATTGATTAATAGAATGGCCACCAAGAGTATATTTGCCTCTTTTTGTTTGGGAGTCTTCTGATATTAAATATCGTAGATTTTATTTTGTGTGTCAAATGCAGATTTTTAAAAATGTATGTGTCGAGAGCTGGTGTCACCAGTGCGTGCTGCAGTATGTATGTAAAATATAGATCACTGGCCTAGATTTATGCAATAATTTTTTTCCCCTGCCCAGTAACACGTTGCAAAAAAATAAATAAGATCACACCGTTCACACAAATCTGACCATGCCTGCCGTATTTTTTTCTTGGAGGAGTTTCGGTGCTGAATAATATGCCTTGAAAACCTGTTAGGTCTTTTCTAATAAACCCCCACCCCCCCCCCGCCCCAAAAGAAAAATTGTACTCGTGAAATAATGAGGCTTCCTGTAATTCTGTGACAGTGCAAGTTGTTAAACTTTGAAGGACTGTCTGCGGAGAGCACTAAAACGTTACACGCTTGTCGCTACTATGGCCGGGGAGGCTGATGAATCAGAATATTCCTAGTCATGCTTTGTTTCCCAATCTCTCGTGCTCTCTTTTTCTCATTCTCTCTCTCTATCTCTCTTTCTCTCTCTCTCTCTCTCTGTCTCTCTCTCTTGTTCTCTGTCTCTCACTCTCTTCCTCACTCTCTCACTTTCTCTCTCTCTATCTTTCACTCTCTCTCTCCCTCTCGGTCTCTCGCTGCCTCTCACTCACTTTCCCCTTCTCCCTCTCTCTCTCTCTCTTCTCTCTCTCTCTCTCTCTCTCTCTCTCTCTCTCTCTCTCTCTCTCTCTCTCTCTCTCTCTCTCTCTCTCTCTCTCTCTCTCTCTCTCTCTCTCTCTCTCTCTCTCTCTCTCTCTCTCCCTCTCTCTCTCTTTCCTTCCGCTCCTCTCCACTCCCCCCCCCATCCCAATTGTACCTATTAATGTGGAAACGTGCGTGTGCACATTTTAAATTGAAATGTTCTTATTTATCAGACGCACCACCTAATACACTTGGCCAATGTATTTCCATGTCCAAAGGCAAACCTAGCTGTGGCCGTGGTGGGTTTGCTGAATGCAACTCTCCCGCACTCCACAAAGGGTCTTGCATGCCACCACTTGTGCTCGACGTTCTTGCATGTTTAAAAACTGCGCTTTAATTTTTGCTCGTTGCAATAAGCATTTTTTTTTGGTATCGCGCTGGGAGGGAAACCGAGATTCAGCTGGTTTCCATTCCTTCTCACGAGAGTCGGGGGGGAGTGGAGGGGGGGGGGGGGGGGGGGGGGGGGTGGAGGAGAAACTGTCGGTAAAATAAACTACTTTCATTTCCAAAGCAAACTGGGGAGGGCAGCCATGTGTATACCTTCCCCCCCCCTCCCAAAAAACCCCCCAGCCAATCAACCATGAGCCTCAGTAACTAACAAACGTATCCAATGCAGGGGAAATATGGAACGGTGGGACTCTTAAATGTAGAATTGCACTGAATTGAAGCAGGAAGTTGGGGGGGGGGGGGTAACATTTCGTCCAGGGTTGCGTCGATTCGGGAACGTCGTTCGAGAAAGTGCCTCGTGAGTCCGGGTCGTGGTTTTTTTTTGTTTTTTTTTGCGGATTTCCGTTCGAGCGTTGCTCATCCAAAATAAAAAATAATCTGCACCGCCCTTCACAGCGCAAGGTGCAGGGAAAATACGAAACACAAAAACAGTGAAATAAGGGGCTGCGTTTGAGAGGTGGGCTCGCCGGTCGAGCCTTTCCCTTCCCCGCTGCTCAGCACGATTGCAAATGAAATGATTCGAGAAAAAAAAAAACCCTTTTGTTTAGTTGCGAGAGGGGATGGCGTATCTGTGGAAGAGTTTGCGGAGATGGTACACTTTCTGTGCATTATAAAAATGCTTCATTAATCATTTATCCATGCAAACATGCATTCTCTTTATACTGATACGAACACATCTACACACTGGTAAATAACCACTCATTAACTCTCGGAGAAATCTATGCAACTGTAATAAATACAAAACGCACATCATACATCCTCACCTCCTCCCCACGCATCGATGAAATAAAATTGATATCATACCCAGTGGGAACCCTATATGGACAGGAATATAATCTGCCTGTGGTATTCAAATTTTGTGTATGATCGCAATGAGTTTCTTCCATAAATTGACACAGAGACGCATAGTAAACCACATTTATAGCACCATATAGATATAATATATATTTATAATTATGCTGCAGGGGTTATGCTTTCCCATAATGTGTACGGAGTGTGGTGTGAGGTGAATATTTGTCTAAAAACTGTCTCTCGTTTAATAAGTAGACAGAGTGACGCAAACAATTATAGCACCGAATGCAGCCAGTATGGGTAAAATATATATTCATAATTATAATGTAGGTATTAGGTTTTGTTATAATGTATATGGACTGTGTAGTGAGGTGGATATTCGTCTAAAAGGCGATTCTCGTTTCGCAGGTAGACAGTCCTGCTACACTGCATTTAATTGAATAGTCTGTAGCCTATGTAGATGTAGCTAATATTGCAGGGGTTATGTTTTCCTATGAAGCACATGAACTGTGTTGTGAGGTGGATATTTGTCAAAAAGGTGGCTCTGCTTTCAGTAATAGACAATACTCCTAAATTACATTTAGAGACCAGGATGGATATAAGACATATTCATAATTATATTGCAGGGGTTATGTTTTGTTATAATGTATATGGGCTGTATTGTGGGGTGAATATTCGTCTAAAAGATTACTTTTCTTTCATAGGTTGACAGAGCAGCTCGTAAACTAGTTATCTAGCACCGTATGCAGCCAGTATAGATATAATATATATTTATCATTATATTGTGGATATTATGTTTTCCTATGATGTATATAAACTGAGTTGCGAGCTGGATATTTGTCTAAACGATGGCACTTTCATAAATAGCACTTGTACACTACACTTATAGGACAATTTGCAGCTTGTGTATATATATATATATTATATATATTTGTAATGATATTATGTTTTGTTATATTGTATAGGGACAGTGCCGTGAGGTGTATATTTGTTTAAATGTGAATCTTTCAAAAATAGACAGGGCAACTACTTATTTCTCACCATATGCAGCTTGCAGATATAAATTATTTGTAATGATATTGTAGATGTTATGTTTTTTTATAATGTATATGGACAGTGCTGTGAGGTGGACATGTGTCTAAAATATGTCTCTCCTTTCTCCCTCTCTCTCTCTCTCTCTCTCCCCCTCTCTACGCCGGGAAGCAGAGGCTAACCATGTGGAGATGGCGAGTACAGACGAGGAGGATGCGGCGGCCATGGTGGGTCTGGGCAGCGGAGACCGTGACCTGCTCACCTGCGGGCAGTGCCAGGCCCACTTCCCACTGGCCGATATCCTGGTCTTCATCGAGCACAAGAGGAGGCAGTGCAACGCCACGGCCGTCTGCTTCGACAAGGCACTGGATAAACGTAGCCCATCGCCCCCTCACACAGAGCCCCGGAGGGTGTCCGAACCCGTCGAGATTGGCATCCAGGTCACCCCTGAGGAAGATGACCGTCTGCTAACGCCTACGAAAGGAATTTGCCCCAAGCAGGAACACCTTGCTGGAGGTAGTGTGTCAAAATACCATTCGGCGAACTGATAATGGCCTCTTTCATATTGTGTGTGTGTGTGTGTGTGTGTGCACGCGTGTGCAGGCGCGTATTGGTGCGCGGGTGTATATGTACGTGTGCGTGCGATTGAGTGCACGCGTGTGTGCCTCAGTCACGTGTCACAGAGGGAACGCAGGCACGACAATAGACTTGCGGTCTTCGCTGATAGACCCAGTCAGAGTTTGCGTTAAGTCTTTGCAGGATTTATCCTTTGAACGATCACTTCTCTGTACAAAGCTCACTGTCGAGAGGGGACAAACTACCTTGTATGCAAAACGCCTTGGCGTGTCCCTATCATTACTGTGTACAGTTGTCATGTTGTGCGTGCGAGTCCTTGTGTGCGCACATGCACACATTTTTATTAACAGGTTATATTTCACCTCCTGTGACTGCTGTGTGCATTTTTTATTTGAAGCATTTTGAAGGGTTGATATTTTTTATGTTGCACCACTATAGAGCAGGCTCCTTGGACACCTACAAACCGTTGACTATGAAACTTAGAAAGGCGATTACTTTAATTTATTAACAGTGTTGATTTTATTTTTTTTAAGATTTTTTCTTTTTAAAAGCAAGAAGTTTTTAAAATAAAAACTCAAGCAGTTTGTGCACCACCAGTGTTTTAGTTTGCGCTGACGTCTGCCAATATTACGTCTTTGTTTTGAGGATGATAATCCACATGCCTCCCTTGTCTGGGTTCTAGAAAGGGTCTGACCTGGTCTTGAAAGGGATTTTTTTGTTACCTGAGCCTCTTTCCTCCTGCCCCTGGAGACTCAGAAGGAAGTTTGAAGTTTATTCAGCAGAAGGAGAAAGCACTGTTAGAATGGACGCC
The DNA here is from genome assembly GCF_028641065.1 of Leucoraja erinaceus. NCBI lineage: Eukaryota > Metazoa > Chordata > Chondrichthyes > Rajiformes > Rajidae > Leucoraja > Leucoraja erinaceus. The sequence continues at coordinate 9,398,473 of NC_073385.1, read as the reverse complement.
AGGGGCTGAGGCAGCGTTGTCTGGGATTTCCTTGTTGTCGTTGTTTATAGGGGCTGAACATTCCCACTGCAGATGTTTGGGCTGCGTTTCCCCTGCCTGTCGGTGTGGTGATTCTCACACTGTAGTGGGAAGCCGGAACAACAAAATACTTACGTTGTGAAATCGGTTCAGTGAAGTTATGTCAGCACAAAAAAACAAAACACTCTTCCAGGCGGTGGAGTTGCGGCCTAACAGCGCCGGAGAGACCCGCGTTCGATCCTGACCGACTGTACGCCCTCCCTGTGACCCCCCGTGGGTTTTCTCCGGGTGCTCCAGTTTCATCCCACGCTCCAAAGACCTGCGGGAGTGAATGCCTGTAAAATTGTCCCCAGTGTGTAGGATGGACCGCACAGAGTACGGGATCGGCATGGACTCGGTGGGCCGAAGGGCCTGCCTCCACGCTGTATCTCGAAGGCCTAAAGTAAAACTGAGACGCGACCCTCCGGCAGCTTTCCCCCCCATCCTGACTTGCAAACATCTGGCCATTCCATCACAGTAACTGGGTCTGAATCTCGGGCCCCTCTTCTCCCTCACACTTCACTAGGAGATGCGCCGCGCTTTAAGAAGCTGTCTCACTACCTTATTCCTGAGGGCATTGCGGGACTGAATGCTTGGCTTGCGTTCTTGTCCCGGCATGAACGTCTCCAGCATCTGAGAGCTGCATCTTTTTAATATATTCCATGGTAACTGGGGAACTACAAGTGACGTTCTGGGTTAGTCGGTGAGTCAATGGTCCCATGATTTTGTGTTGGTTCATCAGAACTCTCGGCATCCCTGCAGGGTTTATGTGTATGTGTGTGTGCGTGTTTGTGTATGTGTATGTGTGTGTGCGTGTTTGTGTGTGTGTGTGTGTGTGCGTGTATGTGTGTGTGTGTGTGTGTGTGTGTGTGTGTGTGTGTGTGCGTGTTTGTGTATGTGAGTGTGTGTGTGTGCGTGTGTGTGTGTGTGTGTGTGTGTGTATGTGTGTGTGTGTGTGTGTGTGTGTGTGTGTGTGTGTGTGTGTGTTTGTGTATGTGTGTGTGATTGTGTGTGTGCGTGTTTGCGTATGTGAGTGTGTGTGTGTGTGTGTGTATGTGCGTGAATGTGTGTGCGTGTTTGTATGTGTGTGTGTGTGTGTGTGTTTGTGAGTGTGTGTGTGTGCGTGTTTGCGTATGTGAGTGTGTGTGTGTGTGCGTGTTTGTGTATATGAGTGCATACAAGGAACTGCGGATGCCGGTCACAGCACTAAGTGCTGAGGCAACTCAGTGGGTCAGGCAGCATCTCTGGGGAACGTTTCAGACTGAAGAAGGGTCCAGGCCCGAAACGTCACCTATCCACGTTCTCCAGAGATGCTGCCTGACCCGCTGAGTTACTCCAGCACTTTGTGTCCTTTTGTGTGAGTGTGTGCATGCGCGCGCACATGTGTTTGTGCATGTGTGTATTTGCACGCACGCTGGCACGCACACCAGTCTGCGTGCAGGAGTCCATGGCCTGTACATATTCTGCCCTGTGTACAGTTTAACCGTGAACTCAGGAATAAGTCTGTCTGCAACCTTCCCTCTGAAATGTCCATCGGGGGAATGGAACTGCATTTTTTAAATGCCTCTGAAGTCATTGTTTTCAGCACTGTTGTGAGTGTTGACATTCTGTTGGAGTTTATATATTTTTAAAAAATGATTTAAAAGCTCGAATGTGAAATAGAATGATCTTTTTAACCATTTAAAAACTTGTGGACTACAGAAGGAATTGCAACGTCCTTTTTTATTTTGGCGTTTGCGGGGTGAACTTTGAAGCCACCGTATGCGTTCATTATCTGTGGGGTTTGAGGTAACGTTGGGAGAGGAGGAGATGGTGTGTTATTGTTTGTCACTCGTCAGTAGTGTGAAGCAATGCATAGACTGCCCAGTCTCTCCAACCCACTGCAGTGCCTGTCAGCCTGCTGGTGATTCAGGTGCTAACGTCTGTTGGTTCAAGCCGGTTGCGAATGTGTCGCAGGGAGAACGTGGATTTTGACTCCATCTGTCTCCATGCCTTCACTGGGATGGCGGAACTGTGCGGTTTTAATGCATTTCTAATGAAATGAAATATTTCTCACCGCTGATGAGACGGAGGGACGTTTAGACTAGGGGAGATTTTTTTTTAATATACAGAGGATGGTGGGTGCCTTGAGCTGCCAGGGGCAATGTCAGAGGCAGAGACGATAGTGGCATGTAAGACGCTTTCATAGATACACATGGAGGTGAGGGAACAGAGGGGATGCGGATCAAGTACAGGCAGATGAAGTGGGTTTAACTTGGCATCATGTTCGCAACTAACATTGTGGGCCAAAGTTTCTGTGCTGTAGTGTTCTGTCTTCCATGTAATCTGCAGAAGGGTCTCGACCCGAAACGTCAGCTATTCCTTTTCACCAGAGATGCTGCCTGACCCGCTGGGTTGCTCCAGCCTTATTGTGTCTATCTTCGGTGTAAACCAGAATCTGCAGTTCCTGCTTACACATCTATATTCTACAGTCTACGTGGATGAGGGGGGGTGTAAGGTTACTGATAGTTATGATGCCACAATTAAGTCTGCTGCTTCTTCCTGATCCATGTGAAAGGGTTTATTTCTGTCAAGGGGCGGAATATTTTTTTTGTTCCCTTCGTGATCTGCCATTATCTTACGAGTTTAGTTTTGAGTTTAGAAATACCGCGTGGAAATAGGCTCTTCGGCCGAACGAGTCTGCGCTGACCAGCGATCCCCGTACGCTAGCAGTGTCCAACACACACTAGCGACAATTTTTACCAAAGCCAATTAACCTACAAGCCTTTACGTCTTTGGAGTAATTGTGGAAACTGGAGCCCCCCCGGAGAAAATCCACGCAGGTCGCGGGGGGGGGGGGGAGTGTGCAAACTCCGCGCAGACAAACACCCGTGGTCAGGATCGAACCCGGGTCTCTGGCGCTGTAAGGCAGCAGTTCCACCGCTGCACCATCGTGCCGCCCCTGTCATTGGATGGAAGGGAGCTCGCTACCTCTGGAGAATGCCAGTGCGTGCACGGGGCAGTGTGCGCTGGGGAAAGTGCCTCAAGGGTGTGCGTGTGTAAATGTGTGTTGGTGCCGGTGGCCTAACCCAGAATGAAAAAAGGCGCACCTCCGGAAAGGAGATGAGGAGGAGTTTCTTCAAGCAGAGGATGGTGAATCTGTGGAATTCATTGCCACAGATGGCGGTGATGGCCCAGTCTTGAATATTTTCAAAGTGGAGTTTGACAGGTTCTTAACTCGTAAGGGTGTCAAAGGTTACGGGGAGAAGGCAGGTGAAAGGGGTCGTGAGGGAGAGATAGATCAGCCACGATTGAATGACGGAGTAGACTCGATGGGCCGAATGGCCTCATTCTGCTCCTATGACGCACGAACTTACGGCTATGCAAATCTTCCTCCCACCCCTCCCCCAACCTTTCACGAACAGCGGCCATTTTATCAATACGTAATAGATAGAGCAGGAAGTGAGTGACTTCAACACCATGTTACATTATTCAAAGAATATCCTTTTAAACATTTTTAAATCATATTCCACCGAGCCAGAATGCTGAATGTCGGACTTGTCTGTTTTGTTTGTAGTGAGATAGAGGAAAATATTTTCTGCAGAACTTTGGAAGTGTGGCCATGGAGCTGTGCCAGTGGATGGCCTGTCGTGTGGATTCATATTGTTTGACTTAACTGGGAATGCAGCGCTGGTGATTTCTTCCACTGGGCCACCGCTGCACGCTTACAGATGGGGCAGGATTGTTGTTTGTCAGAAGCTGTAACGTTCCACCTCTGCCCCCCCCACCCCCGCTCTCTGCTCTCCTCTCCTCGTCCCACTCCACGCTGCGCACGCTCAGTCCCTCTCGCACGCGGGCGCTCTCGTTAACACCAGCACGCTGCTGGGCACACTCATCCACACCCTTGCACAACGGCACGCATTCTGCCACAAACATGCCTCACTCACACCAGCACAAACACACACACACACAGGCATGCACACATATACACACATATTCACACATATATATTCACACACACACACACACACGCATTCGCACACGCATATATCGCACACACACACACACACACACACACACACACACACACACACACACACACACACACACACACACACACACACACACACACACACACACACACACACATATTCACGCACACACACACACATATTCACACAAACACACACACAGAAACACACATATTCGCACACACACATACATATTCACACACACACACACACGCACACACACATATTCACACCACACACATATTCACACCCACACACACACACACACACACACACACACACACACACACACACACACACACACACACACACTGGGGCACACATCGGTATTCTCCAGCAGTCTGTGTGTGTGAGTGGGTGTGTGTGTGTGAATGTGAGCATGAGTGTGTGTATGCATTGTGTGTGAGTAAGTGTGTGTATAAGAGTGAGTGTGTGTGTGAATGCAAGCATGAGTGTGTGAGTATGCATTATGTGTGTGTGTTGTGAGCGAGCGTGTGTGTGAGCTTGTCCAGGCAGGGTTGGGACCCTGTAACTGGGGCACTCCAGAGTTGTGCAGTTTGCCTTTGCGTTTCAGTCTGGGGAAGTGAGTGTACAGCTGCAGATGTGTAGAAACAGCCAGCACTCAGCTGTGGGTCAACGCTGTTCTCCACAACCTCTCGGTCGCATTGCAACTTGAAGCCAGTAGCTAGTGCATGGATGGCAGCCAGCCTTGAGTAATCTGTGCTTGAATTCCCGGCCTCAGCATCAAAGTTTATTTATACAGGCTGGCCCCGATATACACATCCAGACGTAAAAGTGGAAAGCGAGATTTGTTTAAAGCTGAGGTGTCTCAACACCGGCCTGGTTGTGTGTGCGTGCGTGTGTGCTTTCATGTGTGTGTGTGCGTGTGAGTGTGTGTGTGTGTGTGTCTACGTGTGCATGTGTGTGCACGTGTCTGTGTGTGTGCGTGTCTGTCCGCACGTGTATGTGTGCTTGTGTGTGTGTGCGCGCGTGTCTGCGTGTGTCAGTCTGCCCATGTGCGTGTATGTGTTACGCATGAACTTGCATGTGTGCCTGCCTATGTGTGTGTGTTTGTGTGCTTTTACCGTGTTTGCAAGTCTGCGTGTGTGTATGTATGCATGTGTATGTATGCACATGCATGTATGCTTGCCTGTGTGTGTTTGTGTGTTTTTACCATGTGCTTGCAACTGTGTGTGTCTGTACATCTAGGTGCCCCCGTGCATCAGCATGCATGTGTGTGTATTTACACATTTCACTGCTTGTGTGCATTTCCATGTGCCCTTGTGCATCAGGGTGCATGCATGTGTGCGTATGCGGGGGTTCCCTCCATGTCGCTCTCTCCTGGTTTTCTCCCCCCCCTCCTTCCCCGTTGCCCACTTTTCTCCCCCTGCCCCTTGGTGCAGTTGTTTGCTACCTCATTTAATGCCTCTTCACTCGACTGGTCCATTGAAGTGGTGGTTGCCTGGGGGAGGAGGATAGATCCTTGTGAAGATCTGTAGAGCGTTGTAAATGTTATAGCTGGTTGCCCAAAGTGTTCGTTGACAATGACATTTATTTGCATTGGCTGTTGGATTGGACACCATTAGCAGCCAAATATTTATTTGCGTGGCTTTCAGGTTACAGATGGAGCAATGTGCAGGCTGCCTCTCAGCGCTCGCTGCACTGCTGCAAGGCATGTGAAACGAGGAACCTTGCCTATTATGCTCCCGCCATGGCCGAATGCCATCCCCTCCCACTCCACCGCCTCCACGCTCTTATACTCGAGGAAGGCTGAAAGGGAGGAAAATGGCCTCATGGCTCGCACGGTTTCTCTTGTTGTCAAATCGGCAAAACGGCCTGTAGTGCAGATAGCTGTAGACTCCCCCACCCCCTTCCCCAAACTCTGGGAACATTGGACGGGAAGTACGGGAATAGGACTTGGACCGGCGACAGGGGACAGTGGCGCAGCGGTAGAGTTAGCGCCAGAGACCCAGGCTCGATCCTGACTACGGGTGCTTGTCTGTACGTTCTCCCTGTGCCCTGCGTTGGCTGTCTCCAGGTACATACAGGTTTGTCGGTTAATTGGCTCCGGTGGGATAGTGTTGGTGTACCAGGGTGATCGCTGGTCGGCACGGACTCGGTGGGCCGAAGGGCCCATTTCTGCACTGTATCTCTAAGGCCACAAAACTCTAAATACCGGACAAAAATACCAGCTCTCCAATTCTTATCCTGTCCTGAACGGACAAACAATCACCATCCAGTGCATCATTAAATGGAGACAGAAAGCAGTATTGTTTTGATCTAATTATAATTCCTGCAAATTCTCAAATCCCGTTTCTTTTCTTATTTTGAGGCCATAACTGATTTATTTGCTTTACTTGTCTTTTGAGACCTATTTAAAGAGTACCTGTCTTTACCTATTTAAAGAGTAGTTTAGCTTGGTTCTATTTATTATTGTCACGTGTACCGAGGTACCGTGAAAAGCTTTTGTTTCCGTGATATCCAGCCAAGGAACAGAGTATGCATGAATACAATCGAGCCATCCACACTGCACAGATAAAGGATAAATTGTACAGCATCTAGTGCAGGATATAATTTGGAATAATTCTCTGGGCAGGGGATCTCTCCATTTATATTTAAGGGGCCTGTCCCACTGTACGAGGTAATTCAAGAGTTCTCCCGAGTTTCCCCTGATTCGATCTCGGAGAATTACGGTAATAGCCGCTCGTAGGTGCTCGGGGCTCTCGTGGACATTTTTCACGGTGCTGAAAAAACTTCACGAGTTACCGCGTTTCCCGAGAACCTGCCGTTAGCGTTACGAGCTGCTACGGGACATCCACGAGCTCCGACGTACCCGCTACGTACATTCTACGTACTTACCACGAGTTTGATTTTTTTTTAACTCGGGAGAGCTCTTGAATGAACTCGTACAGTGGGACAGGCCCTTAAGAGCACGAGACATTGGTCAGAATCAGGCCATTCGGCCCATCAAGCCTGCTCCACCTTTCGATCATGGCTGATCAATTTTTCCCTCTCAACCCCATTCTCCTGCCTTCTCCCCGTAACCTTTGACACCCGTACTAATCAAGGATCTGTCTATCTGCCATCTGTGGCAATGAATTCCACAGTTTGACCACCCTTAGCTGATGGAATACCTCCTCGCCTTTCTAAAGGCACGTCTTATATGGGACAGATTATACTTCATTTTTTGGACGTTAAACCTGGTTGCTGCCGAATTGTGGGTGCTCAGTTTTCAGAATTGGTTGCTGGTTCCAGTAAATTAAGCTGAATGCTGGCACCTTGATTGGGGAGTTTATTGTTGTGTTTCAGTTCTCGGGGAGCTGCCGTGCATCTACAGGAGAGGCTTTTGTCTTTCATAGGACAAGTCACTGTCCTGGTCCAAAGGCCTTATTGCAGGCTGATCTCGGGTTTTCTTGCATAGCAACAGAAGTTGACCTTGGTACAAAAAAGGCTGAATGTGGATTGAGATAAGTACTTCCAGCATGTGGACTTTGGACTTTGGACGGGACCTTTTTATTTGTCAATGGCACCAAATTGATCGGGTTGATGCACAGAGTAGGTGAATCGAGGACCAGATGACACAGGTCTAAGGGGAAAAGATTTAATAAAGACTGGACTTGGGAGCTTTTTATTTGTAAATGGCACCAAAATATGGCGACTGTGCACTTGTGTGTTGTCCAAAAGAATTTCACTGTGTTGAACCATCGAGCCATTGTACTTTTGAACATTGATAAGCTTCTGACCAGTACACTTTGCCCAGCATTTTGGCATTATCAAGAGAAGCAAAAATGACCATCACGTCATTCAGTGTAGGATTCTCCCGACCCAAGAACAGGTTAAAATTATAGAGCCATTCCGCAGTAATCTTATCAAGATTGTGATGTTAGTCACAAGGTCATAAGTGATAGGAGTAGAATTAGGCCATTTCGTCCATCAAGTCTACTCCGCCGTTCAATCACGGCTGATCTATCTCCCCTCTCCTAACCCCAGTCCCCTGCCTTCTCCCCATAACCCCTGACACCTGTACTAATCAAGAATAGATCTCTCTCTGCCGTAAAAATATCCACTGACTTGGTCTCCACTGTCTTCTGAGGCAAATAATTCCACAGATTCACCAACTTCTGACTAAAGAAGTTCCTCCTCGTCTCCTTCCTAAAAGAACGTCCTTTAATTCTAAGGCTATGACCTCTGGTCCTAGAGGAAACATCCTCTCCACATCCACTCTATCCAAGCCTTTCACTATTCTGTGTTAGTAGAAGCCAAATTAAGGCCCATGATGACTTAATGAAGTCACGCCATCCACTTGGCCTGGTCACTGTGATCATCGCATAGAGATGATGTCCGCCGTTAGAACAAAACAGCGTAAATGTCAGGATACAGTGAGCGTGCGGATGAGTTACAGAGAACAGACTCAGAATACACCTCTCAGCCTCTGTTCTCGACAGACCACACTTGTTTGCCTGTAACGCATTGGTATGTTTTTTCCCCCCAGTGTCGTGAGTATTGTACTTGTGTCTGTGAAATCCTTTGTAAATTATAACCTCTGTAGAAGTTACTCGTTAGAAATAAAGGTGCTTCAGTTAAAAAATCTAACAGTGTTTAAACTGCTTCGTTAACTGGACTTAACTCCTCGTTGGTTGGGAAGGGGAGGGTGAGGTGACCCACTGCCCAAAATGGTGATTGTTGATAGCTACTCCGCATTCAGGTGACAGACTCCAGATTAGTGCAGTGAATCAGTCTTTGGCATATGGCTTGATATAATAATAATCTGTCTAAAGCTAGGACAGTTGTAGATACTTCTAACAGATACTTCTCACATAAGGTTCGGACTCTAGGAAGAGTCATCACACTCAGTATCATCACACTCAGAAGTATACACAGTGCAGCAGTAGGCCGCTCGGGTTCCAGCCACTGATTACACCACAGCATCTGCGACCTTGGCATTTTCCACTGAATTGTTATAAACCTCCAGACTCGGGAAACAAGAGGGGACGGCGCGGCGGTGCAGCCGGTAGAGCCGCTGCCTCACAGCGCCAGAGACGCCGGTTCGATCCTGACCCCGGGCGCTGTCTGTGTGGAGTTTGCACGTAAACCCTCTGTGACTGCGTGGGTTTCCACTGAGTGCTCCGGTTTCCTCCCACCCTCCAAAGGAATTGCAGATTAATCTGCTCCGGCCAAAATTTGGAAAATCTTCCCGGGTGTGTAGAGGATGTTGCGAGCGTACGGGGTCATCGGCGGTCAGCTAGGTGGGCCGAAGGGAAAGTTAGATGTCAACAGTGACTGGGTGTGCATGTGGGCCAGTGTTCCTGGCCGGGCAAGTCTAATTAGCCTTTTGTGTTTGCAATCTGCCAGCTCTCAACACCAGGAATGTTGGCAAACACTCTTGACTGTATAAGAGGCTGCCCCAGCCCAGATAACTTGACGTGGATTAATGAGGCTACACAATGCACTGGATTCCCGAGCTGCCCCCTCTCCTCATTAAAAGACATCTCCCGCAATGGAATGGAAGCCGGGGACCGCGTCCTCTTGGGTTTCTGGGACTGTGCTGAGATTGGGTATAAAATCACGAGAGGGTAGATGCACAGAGTCTCTTGCCCAGAGTGGGTGAATCGAGGAGCAGAAGACATAGGTTTGAGGTAAACCTTCACACAAAGGGTGGTGGGTGTATGGAACAAGCTGCCAGAGGAGATGGTTGAGCTGGGACTATCCCGACATTTAAGAAACATTTAGACAGGTACATGGATAGGACATATTTGGAGGGATATGGACTGAACGCGGGCAGGTGGGACTAGTGTAGCTGGGACATGTTGGCCAGTGTGGGCAAGTTGGGCTGTAGGGCCTGTTTCCACACTGCATCACTCTATGACTCTATGCTGGATGGCCAGTTGTCCTTAGCGCCCTTGGTTTGTTGGGGGAGAAGAGCCACAATTCTTGTCACTGCCTCTGTGGGAGGTCCCTTGTGTTTTACCTTGGTCTCCTTTTCGAGTCATGGAGTCATACAGCATGGAAACAGGCCCTTCGGCCCAACTTGCTCCTGCTGACCAAGATGCCCCATCTACACTACTCCCACCCGACCGCATTTGCCTCATATCCCTCTAAACCATTCCTGAATTGAATCCGCACTTGTCTCTTGTTGAATGAAGTCCTGACATTGTTGATGTGGAACACCTGTCCACGTTCTCCAGAGATGCTGCCTGATCTGCTGGGTAACTCCATAACTTTGTGTCCTTTTGTGTAAACCAGCGTCTGGTGATCCAGCACCAGGTGTCAGAGGTTACGGGCAGAAGGCAGGAGAATGGGGTTAGGAGGGAGAGATAGATCAGCCATGATTGAATGGTGGAGTAGACTGGATGGGCCGAATGGCCTAATTCTACTATTCCTTATGATCTGCAGTTCCTTGATCTACAACTTCAACAGAATATTATCGTCTATTATGGGGGGGGAAGGGGAATTGAATACATAAATAGCTAGACAGCCACAAAGTGCTGGAGTAACTCAGCGGGTCAGGCAGCATCTCCAGAGAAAAAGGAATAGGTGGCGTTTCGGGTCGGAACCCTTCTTCAAGCTGGAGAATGGATTCGACCTGAAACATCACCTATTCCTTCTCTCCGGAGATGCTGTCTGATCCGCTGAGTTCCTCCAGCATTTCGTTTCTACCTTAGGTGACCAGCGGAGACGGGCTTGAGCTAATTAGCAAAATAATTGGAAGTGACAAAAGATCATAATGGCACTAGGGTCCACTGAGTGTGCTGGCTCCTGGCAGAGGCCCATCATTTAATCCATGTCCTGGCTTTAAACGGGCCTAAAAATTATTTTCTTTTTTCTTTCAATTTCTTAAAATTCCGACGAATTCTCTTTCCATCCTTCCACTTTGTGAGTCCTAACAAGTCTCTCCCTCAACAAAGAATGTTTCTCACGCAGTGAGTGGTTAAGATTTGGAATTCGAGGCTTCCAAGTGGGACAGGGACAGAGTGAGTTATTCACACACAGGGTGTGGGCATCACAGGCAAGGCTAGTATTTATCAGCCATCCTTAATTGCTGCCTTGGAGGTGGTGGTGAGTCATCTGGAAATGCCGCAGTCCTTCTGGTTAAGATCTCTCAGATTCTTTTTAGACGTACAGCGCGGAAACACGCCCTGCGGCCCACCGAGTCAGCGCCGACCACTCGTACACTAACTCGCACAAACCAGGGACAACTTTAGAACTTACCCGAGCCAAATTAACCAACAAACCCGCACGTCTTGGGAGTGTGGTAGGGGACCCGGAGAAAGTCCCACGCGGTCACGGGGAGAATGTACAGACTCCGTACAGGCAGCACCCGCAGTCAGGATCGAACCCAGGTCTCTGGCGCTGTGAGGCAGCAACTCTACCGCTGCTCCACCATGCCGCCCGATCGGCAAGTGGACCCTTTTGAAAAGGGAATGGGATGAGCAGAGCCTGACAGCGCAGAAACAAGCCCTTTGGCCCACCACAGCCGCACCGACCATCAAATACTCATGAAAGTGCTCAAATGACCTTGTTCCCAGGCTTGCCGGAAAGAGCTGGAGAGTTCTATTAAAGGGATGATAAATGTGATGGGCTGAATGGCCTTGATGATTTTATAGAGGGGCGTTGCACTAAATTGACAAAGAAAGTAAAAGTCAAAGCACGCATGTAGTTCTCTGTGGATAGTCTCAGCAATCTGTTCTTCAACAAGAGTGGCACAGTGACACAGCGGTCAAGTTGCAGCCTTACAGCGACCTGGGTTCAATCCTGACCATGGGTGCTGTCTGTGCAGAGTTTGTACCTTCTCCCCATGCCCAGAGTGGGTTTTCTCCAAGATCGTCAGTTTCCCCCCACACTCCAAAGACGTGTCAGCGTTTGCAGGCTGATTGGCTGCGGTGTGTGTAGGACAGCGTTAGCTTGCGGGGATCTCTGGTCGGCACGGACCCAGCGGGCCGAAGGGCCTGTGTCCGCGCCTTCCCTCTGAACTAAACCAGAACTAATCATTAACAAGTCAGAAAGAACTGCAGGTGCTGGTTTAAATTTAAGGTAGACACAAAATTCTGGAGCAACTCCGTGGGACAGGCAGCATCTCTGGTCAGAAGGAATGGTCGACGTTTCGGGTTGAGACTGAAACGTCAGACTGAAGACGGGTCTCGACCCGAATCGTCGCCCATTCCTTCTCTCCAGAGGTGCTGCCTCACCCGCTGAGTTACTCCAGCATTTTGCGTCTACCTTCAAATATAATCATTGTTCCGCCATTCAGTCGGGAAAATGATCTATTTATTTTTTCTTGCAAACAACAGGAGCCTCCACTGTAGCAGTCCAGATCACCGGCTGGGTTTACAATAGACTGCAGTAAAATAATGTTAAGCTGAATTTCTTCAGTCAACGTTGGAGAACGGCAGACTTGAAAGCCTGTCTTGCAAAGCCCAAGATACCTTCTTACACTTCACTTTGTCACATCTCAGCGAGGACCCAACCACACACTAAATCTTTAATATGGAAAGCTACTTCCGTTCTTCCTTCCTTTATAAACCCCCTGGTCCTCGGCACCTGCCAGGTGGTGTTTGCAGACACTTCTCTCACTCTCCCGTAATATCTCCTTCCTGATTGTACTCGTGTGACTGGCGAAGCGGTTTCTCTCCTCTCCCGGTCCCTCAGAACAGCCGTAATTATCGTTGTCACTTCGCTCGTTGGCGTCAACCTCTGAAGTGATTTTGCCACTCGTTAAATTTGCGCTGTTCTCAGAGGCTGCCGGCGTTGGGAGGATTGGGGAAGGAAAAGTCGAGGCTTTTCTTCTCCACCTTCAATCCCGTTCCGTTGCCAAACTCGGAAGAGAGCCCGTCGTCCACAAGCTGTCGGCTTTAGTAGCAAAAGGACACAAACTGCTGGAGTAACTCAGCGGGTCAGGCAGCATCTCTGGCGAATGTGCATGGGTGATCTTTCAGGTCGAGAACCTTCTTTAGACTCTCCTTCAAAAGCTCATAATTGATCCGAGCAGACACTTACATTTCTATGCAAACATACATATGACACACACACACACACACACACACACACACACACACACACACACACACACACACACACACACACACACACACACACACACACACACACACACACACACACACACACACACACACACACACACACACATACATACACATGTGTGTGGGTGTGTAAATATGTATATATAATTATGTGTGTTAATGTATGTATGTATATATCTGTGTGTGTATATATATATGTACACACACATGCATACATACACATACGGCACGGTGGCGCAGCGGTAGAGTTGCTGCATTATAGTGAATGCAGCACCTGACACCTGGGTTCGATCCCGACAACGGGTGCTGTCTGTACGGAGTTTGTACGTTCTCCCCATGACCTGCGTGGGTTTTCTCTGAGATCTTCGGTTTCCTCCCACACTCCAAAGACGTACAGGTTTGTAGGTTAATTGGCTTGGTGTAAATGTAAAAATTGTCCCTAGTGGGGGACACTAGGCGGGGACCTGGTGGGCCGAGAAAGGGCCTGTTTCTGCGCTGTATCTCTAAACATAAAATCAAACAAAGGAAAATACTTCAAAAAGATAAAACCAACGTCCGCAAGTCTCTGCAGTTCTGAGCATATTTTTGGAGGTTGTAGTGTTTAGTAACCTGACATTGGTGGGGAATAAGCAGCTCCTGCACCTGGACGTTACAGTTTTCAGGCGTCTACCTTCTTCCCGGTGGCATTGGTGAAATGAGGGAGTGTGGCCAGGGTGGTGTGGGTCATGGTGATGATGCTGGCTGCCTTCTTGAGGCAGTCACTCAGCCACAGATTCGCCTGCTCTTTCCACAGCGCATCAACAACAGACAACAGACAATAGGTGCAGGAGTAGGCCATTCGGCCCTTCGAGCCAGCATCACCATTCAATGTGATCATGGCTGATCATCCCCAATCAGTACCCCGTTCCTGCCTTCCCCCCATATCCCCTGACTCCGCTATCTTTAAGAGCCCCATCTAGCTCTCTCTTGAAAGTAACCAGAGATATTGCCTCCACCGCCGAGAATTCCACACTCACAACTCTCTGTGAGAAAAAGTGTTTCCTCGTCTCCGTTCTAAATGGCTTACCCCTTATTTTTAAACTGTGGCCCCTGGTTCTGGACTCCCCCAACATCGGGAACATGTTTCCTGCCTCTAGCGTGTCCAAACCCTTAATAATTTTATATGTTTCAATGAGATCACCTCTCATCCTTCTAAACTCCAGAGTGTATAAGCCCAGCCGCACCATTCTCTCAGCATATGACAGCCCCGCCATCCCGGGAATTACCCTTGTAAACCTACGCTGCACTCCCTCAGTAGCAAGAGTGTCCTTCCTCAAATTAGGGGACCAAAACTGCACACAATACTCCAGGTGTGGTCTCACTAGGGCCCTGAACAGTGAAAGCACCTGAGGTTACCGAATGAGATGATAGCTCGGCAGGATTGCGAATGTACGGGTTCCAGAACGTACGTTGTAATCAGATAGAATGTGTTTTTCACATTGATGTGGAAGTTGCCAATCCGGTTTGGCGATCGTTCAAGCCGAGTTATGAATAGCAATTTATTGGAAATTTCATGACGTGGAAATTGTTTGCATGGTTTAAAGGAAGAGAGGTATGCCCCGTCCGCGTTTGTTATTGCGGGGGATATCGTCTCCTGCCGCTCCTCTGGCTTGCCCTGACGCTTATTGTCAGCACCCAAGTCAAAATATCGCAACTGCAGCCCCGCTCGTAGCGTTGACCCAGGCCAAACTAGACTTGTGGCCTCACTGGAAACGGAGCAGACTTTAACCGCATGCCCCACGCTGATGTCAACGGACTTCTCCTTGTAACACAGGTCAACCCAAAGGCCAAGGCTTGGGGGTCTTCCATCAGCCTTGAAGAACAAGGAGTGGGTTGGGGTTTAGCGGGGGTGGGGGGAGGTCCTACACAGGAAGCCAGGTGGGATATAACCAACAGGCAAAGTAATGTGAAAATGGTGGACCTGTGACTAAGCGTGTGGTAACAAGGGTCAAATAACAGGCCCCCTCAACGCAACCTGCCCCCAATATATACTGCCAACTTCAAGCAACCCTTGCTCACCCTCTCACTCCATCCTTCCCCCATCCTAGTTCTCCAAACAGTCCGACTGTCTTCCTGATTACATTTTATCTTTCTATGCTTCGTTGTCAACTTCCCCCTAGCTAACAAAGATTCCCCTTTGAGCTTTGTCCCCTTTGATCTCTCGTTTTCGCACCTTACCTTTCCATACCTCTGGGTCTCCCCTGACTCTCGGTCTGATGAAGGGTCTCAACCCGAAACGTCTCCCATTCCTTCTCTCCAGAGATGCTGCCTGTCCCGCTGAGTTACTCCAGCATTTTGTGTCTGTCTTTGATGTAAAGCAGCATCTGCAGATTCCTCCTCCCCATTATAAGTTAATTGGTAGATAACATTGACTGCTTTTACCTCTACAATCTATGCTCCAGTTGTTTGGAAGATGACAGCAGTGGGAAATTAGGAGCAGTACCTCTTAGGGCTAACGGAATCAAGGGGTATGGGGAAAAAGCAGGAACGGGGTACTGATCTTGGATGATCAGCCATGATCATATTGAATGGCTCGAAGGGCTGAATGGCCTACGCCTGCACCTATTTTCCATGTTTCAGTCAGGTTTGCAGCGGTAGAGCCACTGCCTCACACTGCCAGAGTGGCCGGGTTCGATCTTGACCACGAGAGCCGTCTGTGTGGAAAT
>NC_073385.1:9350163-9375163 GCF_028641065.1 Leucoraja erinaceus | reverse complement strand
AGAGAAGGAATTTGCGACCTCGGGTCTGAAGAAGGGTCTCGACCCGAAACGTTACCTATTCCTTCTCTCCAGAGATGCTGCCTGTCCCGCTGAGTTACTCCAGCTTTTTGTGTCTATCTTCGATAGCATGGACTGGGTGGGCCGAATAGCCTGTTTCCATGTTCTATCAATCAACCAACTGGGTCAATCAAAACTTTTTTTTTTAACACAAATACTTTTATTCAAAGTGGACACACCTTTCAACATATCAAATCCCACCTACAAAAGTACAGACAAATAAAAACTAAAAATATTAGACATGGCTATAATATACTGACTTAGCTGAATGGCTCCTACAAAAACCAACTTACAAAAAAGGGATATGATCAACACTGACTTTGCCTACATCAGTATGAAAAAGGGTTTCGGCCCGAAACGTTGCCTATTCCCTTCGCTCCATAGATGCTGCCGCACCCGCTGAGTTTCTCCAGCATTTTTGTCTACCTGCCTTTGTGGCAGTTTACAAAACATCAGTCATCGATTTTAGAATAACGTCATCATCATCAGTATAACACTCGACCTCCCGCGCGCGGCGACTAGCGTTCACCGAAGGCCGTCAAAGTCCCCATGGACAATGCGTGTTCCCTCTCCAGGGGCACACGGGCAGGAACACTCTGGTGTTGGGAGTGTGGGTTTGGTCGAATGTTTGTTCATTGAAAGCCATGGCAAACAGAGGATCACATCACTTGAGGGCAAGGAAGTGGTTGGCATCAGTGGGCACAAAGTTGATTCATTCCAGCAAGGTATTTGGGTCTGACCTTTATTCCAATCACCTGCCCGTCAAACCCCTCCCCTCACCTGTGTAGATCTATTGCAATTCCATCTTTTTCCTCTCTCCCTCTCCCTCTTCCCAGCTCTCTCCAAGAAGGGTCTGGAGCTGAAACATCACCTATCCCCATTTTCCAGTGATGCTGCCTGACCCGCTGAGTTACTCCAGCACTTTGTGCCCTTCTGTGCATCAACCAGCATCCACAGTTCTTTGTTTCTACCTTAAGCCTTTCCACTCTGGTGAAGAAATAAAGTCAAATTACTCCAGTACTGGAGCAGCCCAGCAATTGCTGTCAAGAGTTGGAGATGTGTTTTTTTTAAACCGGCGCTGTTGTGGCTCAGTAAAAAAACCACCTGTTTTTTTCTCTCCACTCCCCGAGAGCAAACGTCTCTTTGTGCGAGCGTGCGGAATGCTGCGAGTCTGTGTGACTCCGGGTAGCACCGGCCCGTTACCCCTGTGTGCTCACGGCCCACCTTCTCCCCAGCCGCCCTTTTACCTGTTCTTCAAAACTTACCTTGCCCGTGTCGTTGGTCGTGCCTAGTCATAGTGACCCGGTAATACCACCATGCCATGTGCAGAACTCTGAACCACTGCCCACCGTCTTCATTGCAGCAGACCTATCCTTTCTGTCTTAATTGCGTGTAAAAATGCCAAGAGTGTTTTAATGTCTCCCAAGCACAACAATGACATTCTTAATTCTTACTTGTAGCAGCGCAGCTGAATATTTAAACATAGTATAATAAATGAAAAAAGTGTGTGTGTATACACACACACACACACACACATATACATATACATATGCACAGACACATACACATGTACACACACACACACACACACACACACACATAACCATATGCACACACACACACATGTACACGCACACACATATACATATGCACACACACATACACATGTACACACACACACACATACAAACACACACGCACACACACACACACACACACACACACACACACACACACACACACACACACACACACACACACACACACACACACAACACACACAAACACAAACAAACACACACACACACACACACACACACACACACACACACACACACACACACACACACACACACACACACACACACACACACACACACACACACACACACACACACACACACACACACACACACACACACACACACACACACACACACATTGCCTGTCCCACCACTGAGTTACTCCAACATTTTGTGTCTATCTTCAGTGTAAACCAGCATCTGCAGTTCCTATCTACAAAAAAATTATAATATTTAATATATTATAATATTTGTGTGGGAAGGAACTGCAGATGCTGGTTTACACCGAAGATAGACACATAATGCTGGAGTAACATCAGTGGGACAGGCAGCATCTCTGGAGAGAAGGAATGGGTGACGTTTCGGGTTGAGACCCTTTTTCAGACTGTATATATAAATATGTATATACACATACGCACACGCACACATACATATATATATGTGTATGTATACATGCACATAAAAACATACACACACATAAAACAAACAAATAATCAATAATAGTGCAAAAAGACAAAGTTTTGTGCTGTAAAATGTAAAGACTGTGCAGCACAATGAAACATGCCATGAAATACTTAGCAGAGATGGTATCTGTCGCTGGATACCGTGGAATAAAACAAAATGAAACTCCACCTTGATGTACAGTGCAGGCATGAACAGAATGTCAGTGAATGGTAAATCACTGCGCATCCCACGCAGGGGATGTGTGAAATAACAGTGAACAAATACTGGCCTAATGCAGTAAATTGCGGCTGAATTTAATAAGTTAAAACTCTGCCACAAGGTGCAAGGTAGTGTTGAATAGACCGGGGTGAAATGCTGATGGTGGATTGTTTGGGTACCTCCGATTCATTATTTAAAAGGCTGTGTTAACCGTGCTGAACAGAAGCAACGTTTTATTGTGCAAGGCAGACGGAACCGAATGCCAGGCTTATGTACAATGCACAGGACAGGATGAATAGAATGGGTAATGCTTTGCTCTCATGTGTAGAGCAGGATGGATCGAGTGAGTGCAACCTTACCTTGATGTCTAGGGCAAGATAAACGGAATGGCTGATGTACAGTGCAGTTTGAATACAATGTGGATCAAGTCAAGTCAAGTTTATTGTCATAAGCACAAGTTTGGGTCGGCACTGGTGCAGTGAAAACCTTGCGGGCAGCAGCATGGCAAGTTTAGTTTGAAGAAGGGCCTCGGGCCCGAAACGTCGCCTATTTCCTTCGCTCCATAGATGCTGCTGCACCCGCTGACTTTCTCCAGGTGGAACATAGTGTTCTGTGGCTGACACTGTCTCACCAGCAAGGGAAAGCATGAGTACAGAGAGACTGGAATGTACAGGGCAAGAATGGGGCCATAGTGGGCTCCTTGTTCACCATTGCTTTCTGCGTTTCTTCCATTCATTTCCCCCAAGCACTGACCGATATCTCGTTTTCCCTTTCCCCTGACTCTCAGTCCGAAGAAGGGTCTCGAGCTTGGAAATCAGAGGTTAATTTTAACACAAGATAGACACAAACAGCCGGAGTAACTCAGCGGGTCGGACGGCATCTCTGGAGAAGAGGAATGGGTGACGTTTCGGGTCGAGACCGTTTGTCGGACTGGATAAGGGCCACCTGCTCGACCCGCTGAGTTACTCCAGCTTTTTGTGTCTGTCTTCGATTTAAACCAGCACCTGCTGTTCCTCCCTGCAGAGAATGAGTGCGAGAATGTTTTAATATGCAGGGGAGTTTGATGATGGGTGTTTTTTGCTTAGTTTTATTGTCACGTGCACCGAGGTACAGTGAAAAGTTTTTGTTGCGTGCTATCCAGTCAGCGGAAAGACAACACATGATTACACGTATGAATCGAGCCATTTACAGTGTATCGATGATACATGATAAGGGAGTGCAAGGTAAAGCCAGCATAAGGTAGACTCAGAATGCTGGAGTATCTCAGCGGGTGAGGCAGCATCTCTGGAGAGAAGGAATGGGTGATGTTTCGGGTCGAGAGCCTTCTTCAAACTAAGAAAGGTCTGAAGAAGGGTCTCGACCCAAAACGTCTCCCATTCCTTCTCTCCAGAGATGCTGCCTCACCCGCCGAGTTACTCCAGCAGTTTGTGTCTACCTTCGATTTAAACCAGCATCTGCAGTTCTTCCTTGCACGTAAAGCCAGCACAGTGATTAAAAACAGTCCGAGGGTCACAAATGAGGTAGATAGTAGTTCTGCACTGCTCTCTGCCTCTTGAGTATTCATCTTATTGTTCCTGCCAGAGATTATTGTCTCATGGTATAGTCTCCCTGTTAGTAGTAGCTCGTTGCGAAGGATCTGCATTCTGCAGCTGCAAAGCGTAATCGAAGGCTGAAATTAGTTTGTTGTTCAAGAAGGAACTGCAGATGCTGGAAAATCGAAGGTACACAAAATTGCGGGAGAAACTCAGCGGGTGCAGCAGCATCTATGGAGCGAAGGAAATAGGCAACGTTTCGGGCCGAAACCCTTCTTCAGACTGATCTGAAATTAGTTTGGTGTCTCTCATTTTGGGGCAGGTTTGGGTGCATCATGCGGTCGGTTACGCACAGACCTGTGAACTCGAGCCGAGCACAGAAGTATTTTTTACGAGCACTCAAGAAACATTCCCTCCTTATTTTCTTTCTTATTCCCAGGAACCGTTCCTTTGGCAGGACGGCCACAAAATGATCAACATTTCTTTAGAAAAGTGTTGGTCATCAGAAATAAAATCTAAAATTATGCAGTTTAACATTGCGGTCAGAAAATTACGGGAATCATAAGAGCATGGTTAATTTCCAGATAATTGAAAACACTGATGGAAAACATTCTGGAATTTAAATGCAAGAGGATTACAGTCCACGTTAATTATTAAAATTATTATTGCTTAATAAAGCAAAACACAAAGGCATTTGCAGCCCTTAATAGGATCGTCCGATTAAGATGTAGGATGCCCTCTTAGTGATTTGTGGCCATGCAGCTGGGAACTGCACAGGGTTAAATATACTGCCAGCCAGCCTTTCTGCAGTGCAAGATGATTTGTCGTGATTAGTTCAATTGTAGTCGGAAAAAGGGGCTGCGAAAAGTACTTTGTAGCATCCTTAATTGCGACATTTCTATTTTTTGAAGACATGCATGTGAATGAGGGAAGGAGCTATTGTTTGCCACTCGCGCCTTGCTCCGACTTGCGAGTATTCTCCAGGGCCCCATTTATTACAATCTAACAAGATACCATCTACTTTTGAAAATCTGTAAATATACTTCGGGATAAGACAGCTGTATTCATAATTCATGGAAACTAAAGAGGGAAAACGCTGCGTTTGATTTTGTGCAGATAGAACAGGGAGATGAAGGGGTAGGGGAGGACGAGGAGGATATTTAACAAAGTGCTTCTTTATGCATGAGCCTTCAAAAGGCTTCTATCTAAAAGTAAAGTGAAGATTTCCTCTGTGCACTCAACGCCGCGGAATTGTAAACCTCATCCTTCATAAATGTGTTTGTGATACACTAACGCTTGGCATACTAGAACTCTTCCTGTGTGTTCTGGTACCTGTAAATATAGCCTTGTCTGTTTTTATAACTTTGCTGCCTTTCAACTGACTCAGTGTGCAGTTCGCCCAGCCAGGATTTTTCCGTCTGCAGGATCGCATCATGTTATTAAATTAAATTTATTTTTGCCGTGGAACTTTCTTGCCAGCGATGTACTGGAGCAGAGTCGACGTGCACCAAATCGGAGCTCACCGATAAGCCTTTGGAGAATCGTTATTAACAATCTGACAGCTGTATCACAAAGGGCCGGTTTATTCTTTTCGAAGAAGGGTCTGAAGAAGGGTCTCGACCCGAGACGTCACCCATTCCTTCTCTCCAGAGATGCTGCCGGCCCCGCTGAGTTACCCCAGCATTTCGTGTCTATCTTATTATTTTTCTAAACTCTTTCCAAGTACTTAGATACCGTGCATTTTAACCGTGTGAGCTAAGAGAACGGGATCCAAGGGCATTTCACCTAAGTTTCCGATTGTAAATTTAAATGTCCGCCTTTTAAAATGGGATAAATCTCGGCCCCAAATCACCGACATGACATAATTGTTCAGAAACATAAACATGTATCGTCGGCTTATCCTGACAGAGCTGCCTGTGATTTTAACACAGACCAGAACGAACGCCTCACGACGAACGACGCAGGGCATCGTTACGAATAAATTGTGCGAGGCAGCTACTGCTGAGGTGAACACAACTCGCTGCCGATTCCCTTGACTTAAGCAGAGGGACTGCTTCCTGACATGTGAGCTGGGGATTCTGCCTTTGACGGTGGACTGGCATAGGAATGTGCAGTGTCTCTGAAGGCTCTGCGCAGAATTGTGCCTTGTTTCGTGGTTGCATTTTGAAGACGACCAAACTCGATAGGTTGACATAAAGCACTGTGTAAAATCACTGCCAGTTTTCACTTGAATAATATCAATTGAACCTTATTTGTCCTGGTGTCAGTGGAAGAATGACTCTGTTCCTTTGTGTTCCTTCGTGAAGTACTTGTCATGGGTTGGGTGGGGAGGGGAGGGGAGGGGAGGGGAGGTGAACGATCGGAGATTGCTTAGACTTCTCTCCTGGACCAGATGACCTCTCAGTATTTTAATGCCTCTGCCTGCCTCACCGTTTCTGGTGGGTGAACGGAAGGTTCAGGAACAAGACAAACCACGTCTCTCTCTCTCTCTCTCTCTCTCTCTCTCTCTTGAAATGAACAAAATTTGTCACCAGGAGCAGGGAAGACAGATGACATAATTTAACTAATTAAATGGCCGGTAGGATCCTGACCAGAACCATCACCCATTCCTTCTCTCCAGAGTGTTTAGTTTAGTTTACCGTTGTGAATCTGTGGAATTCTCTGCCACAGAAGGCAGTGGAAGTCAATTCTGGATAGAAGAAATGGGTGGCGTTTGAAGAAGGGTCTCGACCCGAAACGTCATCCATTCCTTCCATCCAGAGATGCTTCCTGTCCCGCCAAGTTACTGCGGCATTTTGTGTCCATCTTCGGTGTAAACCAGCATCCGTAGTTCCTTCCTACATATTTGGATAGGGACATGGATAGGAAAGGTTTAGTGGGATATGGTCCAAATGCGGGCAGGTGGGGGACGAGTGTAAATGGGACATCTTGGTCGGCCTGGGCAAGTTCAGATTCAGATTCAGATTCAGATTCAGATTCAATTTTAATTGTCATTGTCAGTGTACAGTACAGAGACAACGAAATGCATTCAGCATCTCCCTGGAAGAGCGACATAGCAAACGATTTGAATAAATAATAATAAGTGTCCGGGGGGGAGGGGGGGGGGTGGTGATTGGCAGTCACTGAGGTACTCACTAAGGTTGGGCTGAAGGGCCTGTTTCCGTGCTCTTTGACTCTGTGATTCTTTATGAATATCCTCACGTTTCTGGTGAATCCTATTCCAAACCTTTTTATACTGAAGCCTCACTTTGTCCACAGAAGGATGCCCCATTATTATGGTTGGATCTTTTGTCCTGAAGCTTCTTCCTGCTCTCTCCACTCAAGCTTAACGGGCAGTACAAACATTTTATGTTGCGCCTTGGTTATCCACTCGTAAGGTGAGGTGAGGTGAGCGATTATCACCCTGAAGATGGGTAGTAGTTGTATCGATATTGAGGGTGGGCGGGGGAGAGAGTTACCTGATTCAGGGAAGGTGGGGCAGGACTGCAAAAACACAGCCTGCCCCAGTTTATCAGGATGCATCACAGCTCGGTTTGGGAACAGCTCCGTCCAAGACCGCAAGAAATTGCAGCGAATTGTGGACGCAGCCCGGACCATCGCACAAACCAACCTCCCTTCCATCGACTCCATCTACACCTCACGCTGCCTCGGCAAGGCCAGCAGCATAATCAAGGACCAGCCGCACCCCGGCCACTCCCTCTTCTCCCCTCCCCCATCGGACAAGAGGTACAGAAGTGTGAAACCGCACACCTCCAGATTCAGGGACAGTTTCTTCCCAGCTGTTATCGGGCAACTGAACCATCCCACCAACAACCAGAGAGCGGTCCTGAACCACTATCTACCTCATTGGGAACCCGCGCACTACCCTTGATCGGACTTTGTTGGCTTAACCTTGCACTAAAGGTTATTCCCTTACCATGTATCTGTACAATGCAAACGGCTCGATTGTAATCACGTATTGTCATTCCGCTGGCTGGTTAGCACGCAACAGAAACTTCTCACTGTACCTCGGCACACGTGACAACAAACTAAACTAAACTACACAAGTCTGGGAATAAGATGGCAGTGATGAGTAAGGGCAGGGCCACTGGGTGTAGTGGGATAAGGGGACATGGGGAACACAAAGAAGGGCTTGGAATACAAGGATAAGGGATGGGGGACACAGCATGATCATGTCCATAAGTGATAAGAGCAGAATTAGGCCATTTGGCCCATTGAGTCTACTCTGTCATTCAATCATGGCTGATCTGCCTTTTTCTCATAACCCCATTCTCCTGCCTTCTCCCCATTGACACCCATACTAATCAAGAATCTATGTATCTATCTCTGCCTTAAAAATATCCAATGACTTGGCCTCCACAGCCTTCTGTGGCAATGAATTCCACAAATTCACCACCATCTGACTAAAGAAATTCCTCCTCATCTGCTTCCTAAAAGGACGTCCTTTTATGCCGAGGCTGTGCCCTCTGGTCCTAGACTCTCCCACTAGTCATAAGATGATAAGGTCATAAGCTATAGGAGTAGAATTAGGCCATTCGGCCCTCAACCTCAACTCTTCCATTGTCTCCATTTACACCTCATGCAGCCTCGGCAAGGCCAGCAGCATAATCAAGTTTGTGTCAAACCCTGGCGACTCCCTCTCCTCCCCTCTCCCACCAGGCAATAGGTACAGAAGAGTGAAAATTCATACCTCTAGTTTCAGGGACAGTTTCTTCCCTGTTGTTCCCAGGCAACTGAATCATCCTACCACAACCAGAGGCTGGTCCTGAGCTACTATCTACCTCAATGGTGACCCTCGGACTATCCTTGTTTGGGCTTTGCAGGCTTTACCTTGCACAAAACGTTATTCCCTTATCCTGTATCTATGCACTGGCTGGCTCGATTGTAATCACGTATTGTTTTTCCGGTGACTGGTTAGCATGCAAAGAAAGCTTTTCACTGTACCTCGGTACACGTGACAATAAACTAAACTAAACTAAAATTGAAGAATGATCTGGCCAATGCTTCGATTTCTGCTGCACAATTTTCCCCTCATTTTCCATTTCAGAGATAATATTCAAGAAAATGTAGAGGTGATTATATTTGAATTAATTTGATTTTCATGTGCAAACTCTTCTGCATTCACTCAAGGTATGCATATTAGCATACAACTAGACATGGTTAACTATTTAGGTCTTTTTTTATCATATTCTTTCTTTTCACTGTAGAATTCCACTGTACCTGTTGGGGGAGTCCAGAACCAGGGGCCACAGTTTAAGAGTAAGGGGTCGGCCATTTAGAACGGAGAGGAGGAAAAACTTTTTCACCCAGAGACTTGTGAATCTGTGGAATCCTCTTCCTGAGAAGGCAGTGGAGGCCGGTCTCTGGATGCTTTCAAGAGAGAGTTTGATAGGGCTCTTAAAGATAGCGGAGTCAAGGGATATGGAGGGAAGGCAGGAACGGGGTACTGATTGTGGATGATCAGTGATCACATTGAATCGGTGGGCTCGAAGGGCCTACTCCTGCACCTATTGTCTATTGTCTATTGAATTTATGTATGATTTATGTTTTGTGTGCATTGTCTGAAACCCTGTACCCGTGATGCTGCTGCTAGGAAGATTTCCATTGCGTCTGTATCTCACTTTAGCTGTGCCTCTGACAATAAACTCAACTTGACTTGGCTCGACTGAGCTTGCATTAATAAGCTTTAACCACCAATTAAACGGTGGCGGCGCTGCGGTAAAGTTGCTGCCTTACAGCGCCAGGGACCCGGGTTCGATCCTGACCATGGGCGCTGTCTGCGCGGAGTTTGCACGTTCTCCCCGTGACCTGCGTGGGTTATCCCCGGGGATGCTCCGGTTTCCTCCCACACTCCAAAGACCTACAGGTGTGTAGGTTAATTGGCTTTGGTAAAAAAAAAAGTCAGTTGGCCCCAGCGTTGCGGGGATCACTGGTCGGTGCGGACTCGGTGGGCCGAAGGGCCTGTTTCCGCGCTGTACCTCTGAACTAAACTAAACTAAAAAGAAGTGAGATGGCAAACACCATATCAATGGCCAATGGAGTAAGGGTTGAGAGGAGGTTTGCCACTAAGATTGGACACAGTGAAGGGCAGTTCAAAGTGATCTCGGCCTGGTTCATCGGCATTGCGTGCATGTGTACAAGGTTGTGTGACCCACCTCCAGCCCTCTTCCAACTGTCTATTCCAGACCTCTCTCAGTGTTGGCCGGGACTGCATTAAAGACTGCAATTAAATTGATTTGAATTTCCAGCACTGTAATTCACACGCGGTTATCTCCCTTGTTCTCCGCGTAGCCAGCACTGATGACAGCTGCCGTGTCTTATCGAGGTGGATAAGGTCTTTGATCAATTGAAAGCGGTGGGGGGGGGGGGGGGGGGGGGGGGGGGGGGGGATTGAGTTTGAATCTGAGCGAGTTTGGTTTCTGACTGGAACCTAGATTAAAAAGGCACATTGTGGATGCTGGGGATCCGAAATTAAAATACAGAAAGTGCAACCAGTTCACAGCAGGTCCTTCAGCTTTTGAAAAGGGAAGAGGCAAGGTTAATACCTTGGAGTCCGAATGCTCTTCATTTTTTAGAGTTCTCATCACAAACGCAATAAACCAATTCAGAAATTGAACTCTGATAACATCCGTTTCTTGGCAACGGTGAACCAGATGATATTTAACCCATTGCCCGCTGGATTTGCTCCAAGACGTTCTGAGGCAGGGCTGAGGAGCAAGAGTAGGCCGCTGATCAGTCCACAAGGTCATAAGTGATGGGAGTGGAATTAGGCCATTCGGCCCCATTTAGTCTACTCCGCCATTTAAACATGGCGGATCTATCATTCCCTCTCAACCCTATTCCCCTGTTGTCTCCCCATAGCCACAGATACCTTGCAAACTTCAGTTCTTCAAACTTTACCCGGCCATTCATTCAGATCGTGGCCTCAATTTGTGCACTTTGTCCGTGTGCCTTAATATCCTTGGCTAGCAAATAATTAGGCCGTCTCAAAGTTAAATATAACGATTGACTGGGCATCAGTTCCACTGTGGCAGAAATCCTGATTTCTTTAGTTTTAGTTTCGTTTAGAGATACAGCGCGCCATTCGGCCCACCGGGTCCGCGCCGACCAGCGATCCCCGCTCATTAACACTATCCTACACACACTAGGGACAATTTACACTTATACCAAGCCAATTTACCTACAAACCTGTACGTCTTTGGAGTGTGGGAGGAAACCGAAGATCTCAGAGAAAGAAAACCCGCGCAGGTCACGGGGAGCACGTGCAAACTCCGTACAGACAGCAACTGTAGTCGGGATCGAACCCGGGTCTCCAGCGCTGTAAGGCAGCAACTCTACCGCTGTGCCACCGTGCCGTCCCTCTACCGCTGTGCCACCGTGCCGTCGGAGTGTGGAGATGTTTGCTGAAGGTCCTGGGTATAATTTGCAGACTGTCCCCATCTCCTTGACCCCATTCTGATACAGGGTCTTGTCTCTCTACAGACCTGCCTTGTATCTCCAGCACCCTCTATAATAATCCTTCATTCCCAGCTTTTGCAGCCTTCCCCCTCTTTTTCTCATGATCGCTGCTTTGATTTCTGTGCCTTCCTACTCGAGGGGGCCTTGCCTACACGAGGCTTCCTGGAACAGATTGGGCCTATTTTCAGTTAAAACCATGTATGGCCTTTCGGAGGCTTTGGTGCAATTTTAAAATCGGGCGCGTAAACCTAACATAATATGACGTGTTGCGTAGATCAGGCGAGTGCATTAGTTGGTTGTGTGGGAAGGAACTGCAGATGCTGGTTTACACCGAAAATGGACACAAAATGCTGGAGTAACTCAGCGGGACAGGCAAACTCTGGTTAGAAAGAATGGGGGTGACGTTTTGAGTTACTGCAGTCTCGACCCGAAACGTCACCCATTCCTTCTCTCCAGCGATGCTGCCTGTCCTGCTGAGTTTCTCCACTATTTTGTGTCTATCTTCAGCATTAGTTGGTTATTCCCTTCCCACTTTTGTCGCCTTTTTAAAGAAAAAAAATCTTTGAAATCAAAAGCTTAAACTTTGCATTGCGCTCATTCTTATCGCTGTTCATTCTTGAAAATGGAGATACTTTAATTTTCTCCCACCATCCCATGGAGATCAGGATGTGCTTTTAAATGTGTATCATCGTGATAATGTAGGAAACATAGCTTCTAAGATGCCAGGTGGAGAAACTCAGCGGGTGAGGCAGCATCTATGGAGCGAAGGAACTAGGTGACGTTTCGGGTCGAGACCCTTCTTCAGGGTGAGATGGCAACTCTTCACATGAGGTGTGTGCGTTCAAGTCAAGAGTGTTTTATCGTCATATGTCCCAAACAGAACAATAAAAATCTTGCTTGCAGCAAACATAACAGATATGTAAACATGTGTAGGAAGGAACTGCAGATGCTGGTTTACACCAAAGATAGACACAAAATGCTGGAGTAACTCAGCGGGGCAGGCAGCATCTCTGGAGAGAAGGAATGGGTGACGTTTCAAGGCCGACATCCTTCTTCAGACTTCTGAAGAAGGGTCTTGATCTGATATGTAAAACTTGTAAACTGTAAACACCATAATAAACAACAAAAGAAAGATGCTCAGTATAGCAATGCCCCCAAGACCATGTAGTTCAGAGCATAATTGCAGGTTGTAGCCTTTAATGACGTGACGGTTCTAGGGAAGAAGCTGTTCCTGAACCTGGATGTTAGTTTTCAGGCTCCTGTACATTCTTCCAGATGGCAGGAGTGAAGTAAGAGTGTGGCCAGGGTGGTGTGGGTCTCGGATGATGCTGGCTGCCTTTTCCAGCACGGCATAGGCTTGGTTAGGTTTAGTGTCGGGGTATCCTTGCTGAATTGAAGCCTTTTTGTCCTCCTCTCTCTCCTCCCTCCTTTCCAGTATTAATCCAGTCACGATTTGGTCTGGATATGTTTGTTTGAGCCGCTTTATTTGGCTTAGTTCCTCGTGGCTCCCCAAGGCTATGCTGCAATATTACGCACATACAGTCTGGCTTGGAACTCCAGCCTTGGGACGGCGTGCTAGCTTTCACCATTGCCGGCCTTGGACAGATCTTCCGCCAGATTTATTGCGAGCGGGCATTTTCTTCGAAACAATTCGCCCCCCCCCTTCCTTTGAAGCCCGCTGCTATCAACAGCTCCTCTCGTGTGAAAGGTAGAAAAACATGCTAACAGTAAATATTCAGTCTCGGAGATTGGTGCTCAAGCTGCTGCAGGTGGGCATTCCAACCCAGTGTCCCCGTTCACCAAAAGCTACTTGCGAGGAAGCGTCTCGACCCGAAACATCACCCACTCCTTCTCCTGTCCCTGCCGAGTTACTCCAGCAATAATCTTGTGTCTGTCCCCAAAGACTAACGCCCTGACCGACCCCGGCCACAACCCCCTGGAGCCGTGTGTGGGAGTAGTGGGTAGCTGAAGACAGAAGGAGAATCTGCCTGGCTTGTGACCTCTCCTCCAACACGTAAATTAAAGTTTTAACTTCATTTGCACAGAATAAGCGGCTCGTTGATAAATGCAGTTTGAAACCAAATGATTTGCAAAGCTTAACATGATGGAAGCAGTACAGGAGCAAATAAATAGACGGCGAATAGACAAATTGATATGTTGCAGGGTGTTGTTTTGTGCTGGCCGGCTGGTGGGGATGGTTTGCGATTAGTGAGCCCTCGATAACCATACAGGGTCATTCACAATTGCATGCCAGTCAGCCATTTTATATTGTACCTGGGATCTAATGTTGATTGTGAGGATGCTGCCTTTTATTTATCCAGAAAGAGTTTGGGGCAAACCAACACTTCCATCCTCCTCCCCCAACCTTTCCCTGCCAGTGGCACAGAAGGTGCAGCGGTAGAGCTGCTGCCCCACTGCGCCAGAGACCCGGGTTCGATCCCGACCTCAGGTGCTGACCGTACGGAGTTTGCACGTCCTCCCCGTGATCCGCGAGCGTGGGTTTTCTCCGGGATCTCCGGTTTCCTCCCACACTGCAAAGTAGTGCAGGTTTGTAGGTTAATTGGCTTTGGTTAAATTGTAAATTGTCCCTAGTGTGTGTCGGTTGGTGTTAGTGTACGGGCTGATCGCTGGTCGGCGCGGACTCGGTGTGTTTCTACCCTGTGTGTCTAAACTAAACTAAACTAAACTCAACAGCGTGGGATTGGTTCCTATTTTTAAATCCTGTCTCTCTCTGAATGTCAGTCAGGTGGGCTTTTTCCTCGTAGCATTGTTGCGTTGAATCTGATCTTCACCACAGCGGGCTTCGATTTCCTTTTACATTCGTCGCCAACTTGCTGAGAGACATCTCTGCCGGTCCAGACTTCTCCCTTCGTAAACAAAGCTGTCAGCCTCTGCTGCCTCTCACGGGCAGCTGCCCAACTCACTTTCCCCGACGGAGAGGCGGGTCGAGGCCCACCTTCAGAGCCACTGGCAACACCTCGGTCGGCCTGTGCCTGCTGTGTGAACACGCCTCCCTTCAGCCTGGCTGTCCCTTCACCTGTTTTGTTTTGTAATCTTTCTCCCTTCCACCTGCATGGCCTCGGAACCTGTCGGACTTTTTCTCTTCGGCACCACGTTGTCTATATTTAGCCACGAAGCAGGAACTTGTCAAGAGGACAATTCGAAGGGCAACCTTTGCTCGCTGCAACTTTCTGGCACAGAGCTGCACAATCTAACGCCTCACAGCCGATCCTGTCTCAAACCTGGAGAAGGGCAGGCCTACTCCGGCTTCCCCTTGTTTGACATTTCCAGCTTTGTGAACAGCTTCTTCCCCACACCCATCAGGCTATGAAACACTACCACCTCCAAATAAGCTCAGAACTACACAGACTTGGGGGCATTGGTTTTGACTTTTTGCACTATTATTGTTTAGTTGCTTTTATGCATATGTGTGTGTGTGTGTGTATGTGTACACGTGTATATACATATATGTATGTGTATATGTATATATACTGCATATACACACACACACATACACCTTATCCTCAGCTAAACATGAACCATTCTACCATTCCTTGTCATCGTCGGCTTTGATCTGTCGTTTTCACACCTTACCCATCCATAAACATACACAAACACCCATATATGTGTGTGTATGTATAGATATATATTAAATATATACATATATATATAGATATATATATATATATATATATATGTATATATCGGAAGGAACTACAGATGCTGGTAAAGTGCACAATCTAACGCCTCACAGCGTTATATATAAATATACATTAAAACACACATATTTATATATATACTCTATATACATAATATATGTGTGGGGGGGGTGTGTGTTTATGTTACATATACACAGATATTTACACACATATACACAGAATCACCGGCCCGACAGAACAGTGGCCTCTGCACTGATCCAGGTGGCAGTCACACGGGAAGGGCCTTGGTTATGAAGCCTCACCTCTGATTGCACGTCACGCACACCATTTCACCGCTGTGTGCCCCCCCCCCCGCTAGCTGTAAAACACTTTGTGTGTGTGTTTCTTACTCGAGGATCTTGTTTCCTCCGGTGGGATTTGCTGGTCAGGAATTTGAATGAAAAGTCCGGCACAACCCACAGGAATTTCCATCTGTTAAAATTTTATACGGGTTAGCAAAATCCCACAGGCCTCCCTTGCGGGGATCTCTGATCCATGCTCCTGAGAGAAGGGAAGTTTGCGCCTTGCAGCCTGAATGGCTCCCAGAGTTAGTCCACTCCCTCCCTCCCTCCCTCCCTCCCTCCCTCTTGTCCACCCAGCACCGCACAGATTAATCCAGAGCACGGGCTTTTGGTGTTTATAACATGTTTACATCCAGCGCCATTAGCCCAATCCGCGGAGAAACGACTGATAACATATCGATAGTGCACTTGTTCATTGGCTGCAAAGCGCTCAGAGGTCGTAAACGGGTCTTCAGAAATCTTGTTTCAGAGAATGTAATCTAATCAAAAGCTGTTTGATTTCCCTTGAACTGAAATCCAAAGGAAAGCCTTTAATATTTCTCTTAGTTAAAGGGGAATATCGCAGCACTTAAAATTAGGTGTTTCGTGCGAATGCATTGTTTAAATGCATTGAATAAAGTATCATTCATTTGTGCTCAGGTGCCTGTTTTGCCAGCTTGTCGCACCACTGTGTGGCCATTCGGAAAGATTACAAAACCAGCCCGGGTAAATGTGACCTCCTGCCCAATATGATCTAGTTCTTTCCAAATACAATACTACCATTCTTGCACTAAATGTTATTCCCTTATCACATATCTGTACACTGCGAACGGCTCGATTGTAATCATGTGTTGTCTTTCCGCTGACTGGCTAGCACGCAACAAAAGGCCAAGTCAGTGGATATTTTTAAGGCAGAGATAGATAAGATTCTTGATTAGTTCGGGTGTCAGAGGTTATGGGGAAAAGGCAGGAGAATGGGGTTAGGGGGGAGAGAGATAGATCAGCCACGATTGAATGGCAGAGTAGATGGGCAGAATGGCCTAAATCTACTCCTATTCCTTAGGACTTATCTTAAAAGCTTTTCACTGTACCTCAGTACACGTGACAATAAATTAAAACTAAATAATAATTTGGCCAATGCTTCTATATCTGCCCCTACCCCCACTCAAGATAGTAAGAAGGTGCCAGTTACAGTCGGGATTATAATATCAAGTCCTATAAGCCCAACTGTGCAATTTCCTGCTCGTTTCCCTTCAGATGGAAGTTGTTCATGAAAATGTATCGGTAATATCTGATTTAATTTGATTTTGACATGCAAACTCTTCTGAAGCTGCTTGACTGCTATATTCCTCAAGATGGTGTCTGCAATGGACGGTGCAAGCGTTTAGTGAAGGGGCAACAAACGGATACGAAATAGCATCTAGAATTTTTTGTTTCCGTGGTTGTCTTTCACCCTACTGGTTACTTTTGGCAAAAACTGAGTCCTTAAGCAGACAATGTACTGAATGTCAGGCTTTCATTATTTGAAGATTGTCAGAGCTCATTACGAATGCTTTCAGGTTTAATTTCTTGCTGTGTTTTATTACCGGCGATGAGGAATAACAATTCCAAGCCCCCCGTTGACGCGGAATCAGTCTCTTGACTCGCGGCAAATGTTAACTCTCTTTACTGGCTCGGCGCTTGCAATCTATTTTCGAGGGAGAAAATGGAAATTGTGTGGCCGTGCAAATTTCAATTCAAATGTTTGAGTCCAGATTGACAAGGGAACAAGGACGTGTTCACCAAAGTCAGACACAAAATGCTGGAGCAACTCAGCGGGACAGGCAGCATCTCTGGAGAGAAGGAATGGGTGACTTTTCGGGTTGAGACCCTTCTTCAGTGAGAATCGGGGGGGTGGGGGGGGAGAGAGACACAGAGATATGGAAGGGTAAGGTGTGAAAACGAGAGATCAAAGGGGACGAAGTTCTAGGAAAATGTAGAGTGGATCATTGTTAGCTGAGGGGAAGGTGACAACGAGGCATACAACCAATAAATTTTAACCAGGAGGACAGTAGAACTAGTCGGAGAACTAAGATGGGGGAGGGATGGAGAGAGAGAGGGAAAGCTAGGGTTACTTGCGTTAGAGAAGTCAATATTCACACCGCTGGGGTGTGAGCTGCCCAAGCACAATATGAGGTGCTGTTTCTCCAATTTGCGTTGGGCCTCGCTCAGACAATGGAGGAGACCTTGGACAGAAAGGTCAGTGTGGGAATGGGAAAGGGAGTTAAAGTGTTCCTGCTTTTCTCCGTGATGTTGGGGTAGTTAAGTTGCGTGCTTGCCGTGGTTTTGTACCTGACCAGGTGAGCCAAAGTGTAGGAAGGTGCAAGTGCTAGTTCACACCGAAGATAGTCATGAAAAGCTGGAGGTTATCTCAGCGGGTCAGGCAGCTTCCATCTGTGGAGAAAAGGAATAGATGATGTTTCTGGTCGAGACCCCTTCCTACACGATCTCCCAGTTGACTGAACTTTGTGCCTTCAGCCACAGTGAAGGATGCTGTGGTGGAAGTTTGTGTTAAATGTTATTGTGTATTATGTGTTCTTTCTGGCAAATCCATTTCACTGCACCTTCGGGTGTATGTGACGAATACAATTGACTTTGCCTTTGACATCTCGACTCCGCTTTCCATTCCCCACACTGGCCCCTCTATTCCGGGGCCTTCACGATTCTGTGGAGGCATCTGTGCCTCTTGTCCCGAGTTGGGGCAATAGAACTGAAAACTCTACTGGTCAAGGTTGAAGACCCACAGAGAAACTTCTTTCCCTGCCCCAGTTATTTCCAACAGCCCTGACATTCTCCGTCTTAACTCGCATGGTATTTTCCCCAACGCTCCGCCCTCCCTCCATTTACGAGGATGTTGAGGGCCTGAGCTGCAGGGAGAGGTTGGGCAAGCATGGACCTTATTTCCAGGGACACAGGAGGATGAGGGGTGATCTCTCACAGGTGTGTAAGGCGATGAGGGCATTAGATATGGTAGAGTCTTTTACCCAGATAGGGAAATCAAGAGCCAGCAGTCACAGGTTTAAGGTGAGTGGAGAAAGATTTAATAGGAACCTGAGGGGAAACCTTTTCAAGCAGAGGGTGGTGGGTATGCAGAATGAGTTGTTAGATGGGCTAGTTGAGGCGGGTATTATAACAACATTTAAAAGACGTTTGAACAGGTAGGTGGATGAAAAAGCTTTAGAGGGTTATGGGTCAAATGTGGGCAAGTGGGAGTAACGTGGATGGGCAAGTTGGGCGTAAAGGCCTGTATGACTCAAGGTCGGGGGGAGTTCCCCCCCCGCCACGGGTACCATGTAATCCCGTGCTACCTGCTCCATGGTCGGATAGTCGGAGACTAAACCGTCTCCCCCACCTGGTTTGCCAGGTGAGGAGGGGGCTGTGGACCCCCAGCAGGACCAAAAACAAGGCCTGTCAAAGGGCGGATGAGCTTCTAGCGAGGAAACGACCATCCACACTTCAGTAGAGGTTGCAATCGTCCTATAGCATTGTGAAGAGTGAAGAGAAACATGAAATGTAATTCTTCCCTCTCCTTGCGTCTCAAAAGAGAAGTTGTTCCTACAAAAAACCTCAAAACGGCTCTATGGCCATGTCATTGGGTGTTTTTAAAGCGGAGGTTGACAGATATTTGATTAGTAAGGGTGGCAAAAGATGTGGGCAGAAGGGAGGAGAGTGGGGTTGAGAGGGAAAGATAGATCAGCCATGATTGAATGGCGGAGTAGGATCAATGGGCCGAATGGCCTACCTCTGATGCTATGACTTATGACTTGACTCTCTGCTCATTGATTCCAAGGCCCTAAACACTGGAAACTTCACTCCAAACCACCCACCCCCCCACTCTTCATCTTCTGTTGACTTTCCGTAAAAGTTGTGTCTTTGTCCAAACCTTTCCTGTATCTCCTCAAGTGGCAATGCCGCTAACTCTCCTCCTGTCTTCAAGATGTTGTAGAAATGTGAAGCCTTGTGGGTGATGAATTTCTAAACCGTTACCATGGTGACAATTTTTGGGAGGGGTGCCCCCACCTACGTCCGCGTGTCCAGTCAAGGGCTGTCCTCCCCCGGAATCCGCTCCCCGGTCAAACGGTCCCATGCGTGAGGGTGGAGATAGGTGTCGGGGGAAGGGGAACGAACCATGGTTGGGAGGAGGGGTCTGCGGCGTCTCCGATGTGCCACTGCATCCCTGTACGAGACAACGGCAACTGGGAGAAGAAGTCCAAAAGCACCTCAAGTGATGAACCCCTCCTAAAAACCAGCACTCTAACCGTGATAACCTTGTGGACGCAGCCCAGACCATCGCACAAACCGACCTCCCTTCTCTTGACTCCGTCTACACCTCACGCTGCCTCGGCAAGGCCAGCAGCATAATCAAGGGCCAGTAACACCCCGGCCACTCCCTCTTCTCCCCTCTCCCATCGGGCAAAAGGTATAGAAGTATGAAACCGCACACCTCCAGATTCGGGGACAGTTTCTTCCCAGCTGTTATCAGGCAACTGAACCATCCCACCACAACCAGAGAGCGGTGCTGAACTACTATCTACCTCATTGGTGACCCTCGGACTATCCTTGACTGGCCTTTGCTGGTTTATCTTGCACTAAAAACGTTATGTAAAGGGCTTGATTGTGATCATGTATTGTCTTTCTGTGGACTGGATAGCAGGCCACAAAAGCATTTTTCACTCTACCTTGGTACACGTGACAATAGGCTAAAACTGAAACTGATACCAGATAGGTCCTGCCCATTCTTAAAAAAAAAAAAATCGCCTCGAAAAAGCAACACTCTATCCACGACAGTACCTTCCTTTAAAATTAATCGTTTTTTTTCTTTCTTGGGTGGGGGGGGGGGGGGGGGGGGGGGGGGTTTGTGTGTTTTTTTCTGTTTGGTAATCTATCTTTAAAACCAAAATGTGGGTATTAAGTTGTGCATTCCAGCCCCTCCCCTTCCCGAATCTACCTCATTCCATTTTCTGTACACTTGCTCTTTGTTAATAATTTGGCAGCGCTCTCATTTGAATATTAAAAAATTTCTTTAATCATCAAAGGCAGGAGCGGCCTCATGAATATTCATATTTTGACGGGATTTTAGTTCATTACCCTGCAGAAAAGCCAAACACTCATCAATCGCCTTCATTACGCCCGCTGCAGTTTTGATTGGGCGCCTGCCGTTCATCGATTCTTGATGAGTGTTCTCTCCCTGCGTTCCTGTCAAAACTTGCCACCACGCCAGAGATTTCCTTTTTTTCTCTTTTTAATAAAACGCTGTTTTCCCATCTACAACCCTCTCCTCCCCCCCCCTCTCCTCTCCCCGCCACCTCCCTCTCCTCTCCGTCCCACTGTCAACTTGTCTCTGCCTCTCCTCCTTTACTACCCCTTCCCCTCCCAACCACCTGCCTTATATCCCCAATCCACCCCACCAACAATATCAACCCAACCCATCTCCTCCCCTCACACTCTCTCCATCTCTCTCTCTCTCTCTCCCCTCTCTCTCCCTCTCTCCCTCTCTCTCTCTCCCTTTCTCTCCCCCCTCTCTCTCTCTATCTCTCTCTCTCTCTCTCCCTCTTTCTCACCCCCCCTCTCCATCTCTCAATCTCTCTATCTCCATCTCTCTCTATATATATATTTTTAAAAGATCTTGCCGAAATTGATTCTGGTGCTGAATATTTGTCAAGAGAGTTGACGTCGCTGTAATTTGCATAATGACTTTGTACTTCTGCATTAATAAAATTTGCATATGAAGCTCTGTTAATTACTTTTGATCATGCCTTTTGCATTCATGCATGGTAATTTTCATGACTTTTGAGAATTAATGTCGGTGTGGGGGAGGGAGGGAGGGAGGGAGGGAGGGAGCTGAGGGTGATGCTTTCGCCATGGAGATACTGAGGCTCCCCGCTCTACCCTACCCATCCTGTCGCTCTGGGGCCCCCCCCCCCCCAAATCTCTCCTCAGAAGCACTCCGGACCTGCCGCTTTTTAACCCTTCCACCACCGGTCACCGCCCTTCGTTTCGTTCCTTCCGTCACTAAATGAAAATAAAATTATTTTTTGGCCCTCTGCTTTCTTAATTTTTTTTTTTAACTCGCAGGTGACATGCGCTTTTATTTCCGCTGCGACTTTATTCCTGAGCATATTCACCATGACTACAAGGCCCGTTGATGGAATAATCTGCCCTGTCACAATTTTTAAATCCTGTCTTCTTCCCCCCCCCTCCTCTCTCTCTCCTCAACTCAGTGTTGTTCAGGTCTGTTTTTATTGCTAAATTGTGCAGGAGGGGGGAGCGAGGTTGGAGGGGGGGGAGGAGCGAGAGTGGGGGGAGACGATGTTCTTTAAGAATCTGTTGAAATTATTTTCCCCGTCCTTGTGTTAAGTTGAGGGAAAGATTACAGAGGCTTTCACCCCCATGATAGTGCGCTGTGGATCAGATATAGTGAGTTGGTCTAAATACTAGGATCAGCCCAAAGTGTTAGTAAGGTGCCGACTCTATTGAGTATGACACTATTGAACGTATAACCCAATGCAAGAAGATTTTTCGCACAGTTTTCATTTTATATGTATTTTTAAAAATTCTGTGCAAAGTTCATTTTTGCAATTAAAAGGGGAAGTGTGTACCAGGAGTTATAGGTTATCAACAGACCTGTTACTCCTGCACAGTGGCTGACGGCTTCAAATCGCTCTACTTAGCTGAGATAACACCCAGGTTGTGGAGAACATTAACATGGAACAGTACAGCCCTTTGGCTCACAGTGACTATACCAAACATGTTGTCTGGCTAAGCGGACCGTATCTCCTTGCAAGTGATTCATGTCCCTCCATTCCCTGCAAATCCATTTGCCGATCTAAAAGCTTCTTCAACGCCACTATCGTATCGTAAGGGACGGCGTGGTGGTGCGATGTCAGGGTTGCTGCCTTGCAGCGCCAGAGACCCGGGCTCGTCCCGACTATGGGTGCTGCTGTACGCAGTTTTACGTTCTTCTTGGGACCGTGTGGGTTTTCTCCGGGTGCGCCGGTTTCCTCCCACACTCCGAAGACGTATAGGTTTGTCGGTTAATTGGCTTCGGTAAAATTGTAAAAATTGTCCCCGGTGTGTGTGGGATAGTGCTAATGTACGGGGTGATCACTGGTCAGCACCGACTCGGTGGGCCGAAGGGCCTGTTTCCGCGCAGTATCTCTAAAGTAAATTCTAAAAGTGCCGAATGGCGGTTGTCTATTTTCCTTCTAAGTGTTTTTTCTCTGTTCTGGGATTACCATTGTGTTCCGAATTGGAGATAGGAGTCAGCCCGACACCTCTTGAGCCTTCAACGAGACCGTGGTGGACTTGGATCCCACATCCCTTTATTCCACATCCCTTTAATACCTTTAGTCAATAAAAACCTATATATCTCCAATTGAAAATGATCAGTCTGCCATCTGTGAGAAGTGTTCACGAGTTTGTTATCCTTGGTCCAAAGGGCCTGGCTTTAACTTTTAGATCGTACACTTTACTCCTTTACTCTCGGACAGTATGTTCAATGGATACACAATGAATGTATCTGTATTCTCCATCCCTCATCCCCATCCTAGTTCTCCGACCAGTCTGACTGTCCCGATAAAAATTTACATTTTATGACTCCTTCTTCAAAGTTAACAATGATCAATTCTCCATTTTCCTCGATTCATACTTTGTCCCCTTAGATCTCTCGTTTTCACACCTTACCCTTCCATATCTCTCGTTTCCCTCTCGCCTGACTCTCGGTCTGAAGAAGGGTCTCGACCCGAAGCGTACGCCATTCCTTTTATCCAAAAGTGCTGCTGGTCCCGCTGAGTTACTCCGGCATTTTGTGTCTTATCTTCGGTGAAAACCAGCATCTGCAGTTCCTTCCTGCACAATGTACCTTTTGCTTTAGTTTAACCCTGTTGAATTTTAATCCTTACCGCCCCAAGAATGATTAGGCTTAACCTAATGACCGGATGCTGTCTGCTTGATATAAGACCTGGAATCCAAAGTGAAAAACACCGATGGCAGTTCACAGCAGGTCAGGCAGCATCTGTGGGTAAAATAGAGTGAACATTCCAAGTCAATGATCTTTCATCCCATGCAGATGAAAAGTCATTGACTTTCAACATTGATTACGGATGAAAGGTTGTTGACTTAAAGCTTTAAACTCTGCTCTCCTGCGAGGTGAAATGTGCCAATCTGTCTTTGTGTTCCAAGACTAATGTGCCTTTTTTTTTTAAATATAGTACTTTAATGTAGTAAAAGATGTCAAAGTCCATGTAGTTAAACAATTAAACCAGGCCAAAGCTGGGTTCACTAACACAGGTGACCGATATCTTAGCTATAGGTGTGAGGTTTTTTATTGAATCACGCAGCAACATAAAAGGAGCAGGAGTAGGCCATTCGGCCCTCAAACCTGCCCTGCCATCCTATATGTGTAGGAAGGAACTGCAGATGCTGGTTTAAACCGAAGATAGACACAGAATGCTGGAGAAACTCAGCGGGTGAGGCAGCATCTATGGAGAGAAGGAATTGCCGATGTTTCAGGTCGAGACCTCAGTCGCCTCATCCACTGAGTTTCTCCAGCATTTTTTGTCTCCCTTCGATTTTTCCAGCATCTGCAGTTCTTTCTTATACATTTCTATGACAGCCAGTTTTCACTCCCTGCTAACACACGTCTTCCAGCACCTTGGGATCTTAATTTATGGACCAGCCTCTTGTCAAATGCCTTTTGAAAATCTAAATTCCCCATATTTATAGATTGGAGCAAATTTGTCGAACATTATTTACCTTTCATAAAATCATGTTGATTAGGTTTGATTATATTCACCTTTCCCATACGATTATTTATTTCCTCTGAGACGGGAGTAGCTTGCCAACAGTAGATGTTAAACTAATTGGCCTCTAGTCGTGTAGATGTATAGTGCTGGATAAGTTTAGCAGAGGTATTTTTGAAACAAAAGCCATGGGCATGTTTTGCATTGCATCCACGACCAGGGTTGGGCAAAGTATTAGAGATTAGGACAAACACTGACCCTCTCCCGAAAACGGAAATAGACCATTCGGCCCACCAAGCCCGTGCCGACCATCGATCACCCACTCACACTGCCTCTATGTTTTCACACTTTCGCATCAGGTACAATTTACAGAGACCGATTTATCCACAACCCCCCCGCGTCTTTGGGATGTGGGAGGAAACCCGAGCACCCGGAGGAAACCTACGCGGTCGCAGGGAGAACGCGCAAACTCCACACAGACAGCAGTCTGTAGTTGGTCAGGATCGAAGCTGTGTCTCTGGCACTGTGAGGCAGCAACTCCACCATTGTGCTGCTTCAATGCAACTGAGTTTGAATTGGATCTGTACCCTGTGGTGACAGCAGCATCCTCACTTTATTCTGACAGCACCGTCTTTGAATTTAAAGATGAGTTTTCAAACCCCCATCAGTAGAAATGACTGGATGTTGTAAAATACATTGCACAATTTTATGGATATTTTTAAAGCAGAG
>NC_073385.1:9290163-9345163 GCF_028641065.1 Leucoraja erinaceus | reverse complement strand
CGCTGTGAAAGAAGGTGGAGGCAAAAGCTACTGGTAATGCTGATTTGGTTGGGAATGTATAACGGACTCCACTCTGACTAGTTGTGTAGGAAGGAACTGCAGATGCTGGTTCGCACCAAAGACAAGACACAAAATGCTGGAGTAACTCAGCGGGTCAAGCGGCATCTCTGGAGGAAAGGAATAGGTGACGTTTCGGGTCGAGACCCTTCCTCAGCCTGAAGAACTGTTCCGACCCGAAACTTCACCTGATCCTTTTCTCCAGAGATGCTGCCTGACCCGCAGAGTTGCTCCAGCATTTTGCGTCTATCCACTCTGACTAGATCGATGCATCCTGCTTTTTCAGTGTCCTCATTGAATTCTTAAGATTAAAATCAATCCTGTCCTAGTCAGTTGTCCCTGAATTCCTATTGTCAAGCATCTTTGATTGAAAGAAAATTTTCACTTTAGGAGTGTTCTATTTATGTTTTCCCTTCCCCCCCGCTTCATACCTTTTGACCGCACTCTAGAAAATGATTGGAAATGAACAATCGGGACTAATAGACTGGAGCAGGGATTTGTACGGGCGCTGGAATTAGTTTTATTTCACCTCGGCTGGACCATGTGTTGGGAAGGAATTGTTGTCGGCTGGTGACTGTGCAGCTTCTAGCCGGCACTCTCGCTCTTCCCACATAGGGGAGGCTCTAGGACAGCTTTTGCAGAGAAAGTGCTGGAGATTTATTAGACAACCATCGAATTAGCCATTTAACAAAGAGCAAAGATTCTGCCTACCATCAACTCGGAATTTCAAAGTAGCTATTTTGGTAAACGCACGATGAATAGTGATTTTTTTGTATTTTTACATACACTTTTCTCATTCTTCACACTTCCATACCACAAAGTGGGTATTATTTGTTTAAACACAAATCTAGTTCAGGTTTTATTTTTGGCTTGAAAGTTTGTCACTCCTTTCTCTGGTCACTTGATCATGACATTGTTTCCTCCCCCCCCTCTCTTCACTTTCCCCCCCCCACACTGCCGCCAAGAGGAATGAAGGACTTCATCTCCTGGGTACTGTGTGGAATGCAGTGGTCGTGGTCGTGTCGATGGGTCAAGAGTGAACCTTGTCACAGAGAGATGGAGTCTGTTTCTCGCGGCTGCGTGAGGCTGACTGCAACAGCGAGGCAGGGTCGCTCACTGTGTCCTGCATTTGCGTTAAAATAACCCTCCCAATGTCTTGCTGTAGCTCTGAAGACAGACACAAAATGCGGGACAGGCAGCATCTCTGGAGAGAAGGAATGGGTGACGTTTCAGGTCAAGACCCTTCTTCACACTGATTCAGACTTGCAGCAGAAACAAGGAATTGCAGATGCTGGTTAACGCACCAAAGGCACAAAGTGCTGGAGTAACTCAGCGGGTCAGGCAGCATCTCTGGGGAACATGGTTAGGTGCCGTATCGGGTCAAAACCCTTCATCTGACTCTTCCCAATTCAGCAGTTATAGGAGCAAAATTGGACCATTCGGCCCATCAAGTCTACTCTGCCATTTAATCATGGCTGATCCTGCTTTGCCTCTCAACCCCATTCTCCTGCCTTTTCCCCATAGCCCCTGACACCCTTACTAATAAAGAATCTGTCAAGAATCAGTCTGAAGAAGCAGGCACGGAAATCGCTATTAATACACGGGGGCGACACAATTTCTTGGCGGCCAACTGGGCGCATGTGCACACACACACACACACGCGCGGGCGCACACACACGAGGCTCCAGCCTTGGGCCCTGTGGACGGTAACATCGGGAGCTGACCTGGTTGGCGGCCGACTCTGAATTCCAGCAACAGCAGCTTCGACCGCCCCTAATCGTGGGGCTTGAATCGGCCCGTTCACGGGGTCTTTCATCGGCCGGCGGGGGCTTCAACATCGGGAGCCTCGATCGCCTCGATGCAACAGTTTGATTTTAAGCCGCGCCGGGCGATGAAAGGCCCCGCGAACGGGCCGATTCAGCCCTTAGAAAGCGTCTGATTAAGTCCGGATTACAAAACATGGGGGGAATTGTCCCCCACCTCTCAAAGCATGGGGGGGGGGGGGGGCGCGACCCCCCCTCCCCCCAGGAGTTCCTGGGCCCTGTGAAGAAGGGTTTCGATCTGAAACATCAGCTGTCCATGTTCTCCAGAGATGTCACCTGAGCTGCCCGAGCACTTTGTATCGAGCTTAATTTAGTTTAGAGATACAGAACGGAAACAGGCCCTTCGGCCCACCCAGTCCGCACCGATCAGCGATCCCCGCACACTAATATTATCCTACACACTCTAGGGACAAATGATATCGCCAATTAACCTGCAAACCTGCACGTCTCTGGAGCGCGGGTGGAACACACGCAGGTACAATATATAAACTTTGTACAGACAAGCACCCGTAGTCAGGATGGAACGTGGGACTCTGGCGCTGTAAGGCAGCAACTCTACCGCTACGCCACCGCACCGCCCTGCCCTTAGAGGTGCAGCTTTTGTTTTCTGAGTGGCGTTAATGTCGGGTCAGGAGTGAGGGGGGGATATAGCTGATGGGAGACCAACGTCTGAACACTGGGGGAGCATATACGGCCAAGAAGTATCTTAGTGCCCTCAATACAAATACCACACCAGTGGCCTCCATTGTCCCGCCCCGGACAGACAGTGAGCTTGCATTATATCTAGTACACAGGAAGTACCTCCATCTTATCTGCTATCCAGCTGACAAATGATAGGTACAAAAAGCTGGAGTAACTAACTGGGACGGGCAGCATCTCTGGAGAGAAGGAATGGGTGACTTCGGGTTGAGACTGAAGAGGGGTCTTGACCCGAATCGTCACCCATTCCTTCTCTCCAGAGATGCTGCCTGTCCTGCTGAGTTACTCCAGCTTTTTGTGTCTATCTTTGGTTTAAACCAGCATCTGCAGTTCCTTCCTACACGTCCAGCTGACAGAGATCATTCTGTACTCAGTGCTGCATCAGCTGCGATCTAACCCCATTACCACTGAAATGTTCCACTGTGTATTGCGACTGACTGGAATTGGAAAATTTACAGGGCACTTATAAGAACGACCTCCGACCTGCTCTGCCCCCGCCGCCGTCTGCTAATTCACGGTGACATTTGAGTTATGGTTAACACGTCCATTTAAAGACTTTACCGTCCAATAATACCGACAGGATCTGATTTAAAGCTGGTTTGTTCAAACATTCTCCGAGATTGAAGCAAGGGGAAAACTCGGGAGAATTCGTGAGTAACTCTGGAAAGTGGGACAGTGGCTTTAGGGTTTGTATGGAGAGGCGCGGGGAAGATTGAGGATTTCTGACTGTTTCACTGGAAGGTCTGATTCTCATGCCCTGGGCTTGGGGGTCACTCATAGCCACTGTTTGAGAGACGTGGACAGTTATGACCATGGCTTCAGTGTGAATGTTGGGAAGGGCAAGCACAATGTGAAAGTGGCATTTAAGAAACTTTCGGATAAGCCTGTGGATGTGCAGGGTGTGGAGGTGAGATGGATTATGTGCAGGCAGGTAGTAATGGTCTTGGCATCCTGGTCGACATTAACCTGGCGACCTGGCATCAACTCTCCCATCGGGCAAACGGTACACTAATAGAAATAGATTTTCCAAATCAAAACAGATTTGGAAAATCCAAGAAAAAGAGTTCCAAAACCTGGAAAAATCTGAACCTATAATAGAAAGTTTAGGAAAAGCTCAGCCGGCCAGGCAACATCGGTGGAAAGCAGAACCAACAACACGTCTTCGATCTATGATCCTTTGTCAGAACTCTGGTGGCGCTGCGGTAGAGTTGCTGCCTCACAGCACCGGAGACCCGGGTTCGATCCTGACGGCGGCTGCTGTCTGTACA
Source organism: Leucoraja erinaceus (assembly GCF_028641065.1). Lineage (NCBI taxonomy): Eukaryota > Metazoa > Chordata > Chondrichthyes > Rajiformes > Rajidae > Leucoraja > Leucoraja erinaceus. The sequence continues at coordinate 9,341,316 of NC_073385.1, read as the reverse complement.
GCGTTTGCACGTTCTCCCCGCGACCTGCGTGGGTTTTCTCCGAGACCTTTGCTTTCCTCCCACACCCCAGAGACGTACAGGTTTGTAGGTTAATTGTCTTTGGTTAAGAAAAAATTGTAAATTGTCCCCAGTGCGTAGGGTAATGTTAGTGTGCGGGGATCGCTGGTCGGCAAGGACTCGGTGGGCCGAAGGGCCTGTTTCCGTGCTGTATCTCTAAACCGAACTAAATTAAAAACTCGGGTCCAAAACGTCGAGTGTTTTCTCTTCGGGCCGATGCTGCCTGAGCTGCTGAGGCTTTTCCACCATTTTCTGCTTCCTTTGGAGAGATTTTGGAAAAGGTTCACGCTCATGCCTTCTACTCTCAAACTCAGCAAGGACTTGCCGACGCCAAAGACGATTTGGATCAACAGCGAAATTCTGGGAACAGCCCTATTATACGAAACTAATAGAATTAAAATGCAGAAGAGAAGACAAGAGCTACTTAACTTTTTTGTCTTTCATGTCCTGAAGCAAGTTAGTGAATTAGGTTACAAGGTTGTTCTTAATAAAGCATCCCTTTTCTATAAACAAAACCTGGTTCTTACTGTTGCCAGGCCATGGAAGCTCTGCTGTCTTTGTAGCACATCTGTGAGTTATGTTGTGTGCACGGGATAAGTAATGGCTCTTTTGGTAGCTCGCCAGTCAGCGGGAAATATACTGTAAGATATTGCACCAGTGACCCTGTGTTACAGGCTGTTCTATCACGACAGCTCTCTAAATCACATCCGAGTGACTCACTTCAGACAGTCTCGCTGTAGGTGAAGAAAACCGCTCGCTGGTTATGGTCACACTCTCCACTCCCCTCTCTCCACACCGGGCACAAGGTACAGAAGAGTAAAATCGCACTCTCTTCCCCCCCCCCCTCTCGTCTTCTCAACTCTGACATCGGGCAAACGGTACAGAAGTGTGAAAACACACACCTGCAGATTCAGGGACAGTCTCTTCCCAGCTGTTATCAGGCAACTGAATCATCCTACCACAACCAGAGAGCAGTGATGAACTACCAGCGGACCTTTGATCGGACTTTACTGGCTTTTCCTTGCCCTAAACGTTATTCCCTCATCATGTGTGTGTACACTGTGAACGGTTCGATTGTAATCATGCGTTGTCTTTCCGTTGGCTGGGTACCATGCAACAAAAGCTTTTCACTGTACCTCGGTACACGTGACAGTGAACTGAACTGAACTGAGATGTATTGAGGAGCTTGTCGTACAGCACCTGCCACAGTCTGTGCAGGAAGAAGGTTGAACTTGATCTTGCTTTGACCATAGTTGACCTTCTGCACTGTTATGGCTCCAGAGATGGTTTCTTGCACGGGTCACCTGTCAGGATTAAGCCAAGTCCCAGAGAGGCAGCGGCCAGCTTTTGTTCAGTGTAGTTCAGTTTAGAGATACAGCACGGAAGCAGGCCTCTTCGGCCCACGCCAACCAACAATCCCCGCACATTGACACTATCCTACACACACAAGGGACAATTTACAAATCTGGGAGGGGGAAAGGTGACCGGATCGGGTGTGCGGGTGAAACCTCACTGCCTACATCTCGGTCAAACAGCCTGGCGATCCTTCCTTGAATCTTTCACCCCCCCCCCCCCCCCCATGCTGGGCAGCGACTCGCACGGCAAGTTTCGGTCGGGCCCCTCGTGTGAAGCCGATACATTCGTGGAGTAGAAGCGGGGAAAGGAAAAAAAAAAACGCTCCCAAGAAATTGGCACATGAAAGGAATTCCTTTGCATTTCCAGTCTGTGGAACCAGCAGCCCCATTGAAAAGATCGTGAAAATAATGGACAGAGAGAGATGTGGATTTAATCATAAGCCCTGCACACCATATGGAGTAAATCTAAATTGTATCAAGTGCATACATTTATTTTGACTTCTCTTTTTTCTTTTGGCAAATAACCCATGAAAGAAACATTTGAAATCGGAGTGCAGATTTTTTTTTTCGTTTTTAAAACGGCGTATAGAAAATCTTTTCCTCCCAGTTCAGTCACTCGTTAAAGAGAAACCTTCAATGGGAAGTTTTTTATTTTATTTTTTAACACCCTGAAAAAAATATGTACATATCAGCCGCTCACTTGGACACGAAACACGCCCAAACTGTACCCCTCTAGGGAGCGCCTAGAAGCTGCTTGATCAGAAGATGAGCCCAACTCCCTGCCTCTCCGCTACGAAAGTGGCAGGGCTGAACCTCCGCAGAAATCCCGGCTAAATCTAGTACCAAATCAAAGTTCCCTGTTTTAAATCCATGCAAGATGTTGCCATTTTAACTATGAAAGGGAGTTTGGGGCGTGGTGGGGGGGCGGTGGGGGGAGGGGGTGGGGAGGGAGGGAGGGGGAGGGTATGTGGAGGAGAGAGAGAGAGAGAGAGGGGGAGAGATGGAAGCCTGTTTTTTTTTTATTGCTGTCTTTAAATTGAGTTTGGTTGCGGCACACAGCTGGTGCTCATTAAGATATGCACTATCAATAAAATACCATGTGTAATTAATTTTTAATGCAGTATTGTAAGTAGCACTTTAAAGCATTTCCAGCACATGGGGAATTTTTGATGACCAGTGAAAGAAGATAAAAGTGATTAGATCAGTTGTTTAAAAATAGGAGACCCGACACGGTTCGGGAGATGAGGTCCGGACACGAGGAGTCGTGGGTCTGAGGAGCTGGGGGTGTCGGGGAAGCCTCAAGCTCTCTCGTTGCGGGGAGGGGAGTCGCACACACACCGCCGTCAGTGTATCCAGGGAACGCGCGGGTTAGATTGGGAGGAGAGATGATGACAAGCAGCGAGCTTCTGTTCCCCGGCTCGGAGGTTCGGAGGCGGTTTGACTGCAGTTTTCATGAATCGTGAAAGGTACCAATAAGACAAACGCACTGAGAAACGTCCGGTGAAGTAGTAGCACATGGCCCTGTCTTTCTCCGCTGCCATTTAGTTTAGACCCACTAAACTGGGGAAACAGGCCCTTCGGCCCACCGAGTCCGTGCTGACCCAACATCGATCATCCGTTCACGTCATTCCATTCCCTACACAAAATAGGGACAATTAACCTACAAGCACGCACGGCTTTGGGATGAGGGACAAAAATAACCCGAGCACCCGGAGGAAACCCACAGGGTCACAGTTTTAAACCAGAACTTTAAACCAGCTGTTTGGATGAAGTTGTTCCTCCACCAATAGATGAAAGTGGCTCCAAACTCTCCCACAACGTAATGCCTAATCGGTTTAATTTTGAGCAAAATAAATTTTGATGCTCATATTGCTGTTATTATTTTGTGTATTATTTTATTATACAATGTGGAAACAGGCATTTCGACCAACAGAACTCACTCCGACCATCGATCACCTGTTCTCATTTTATCTCAGTTTGCTTTGTTGTTACTTCTCCCAGATAACACTGATCTATTCTACATGTTCCTTGATCGCTATTCCCTTTGCCCAGTTTTCACACCTTCACACTTCCTTATCTATCTATCTCCCCCCCCCCTTCGCTGATCCCTCCCATGATTTTGTACACCTCTTTAAGATCGCCCCTCATCCTCCTGCACTCCAAGGAGTAGAGTCCCAGCCTGCTCAACCTCTCCCTGCAGCTCAGGCCCTCAAATTAAGAACACTTCCGCAAAGAGCATTTTTGAGTTGGATAGGTTTTAGTAACAAACTGTCTTTTTCATAATCATCATTATTCCCTTTCTATTTCAGACATAAACCAGTCTATTAGTACCACTGATGTACGTCACTACCCACATATCACCTTTAGCCAAACGCTGTTATAGGACTTACATTTTCAGGAGACCCTTTCATGGGTTTAAATTTTGCTTTTTGTTATTCCCCAATATTTGGCTTAATTAAACAAAAAAATCAGTCTAGCGTTTGAACATCTTTTTAGTCTATTAATTATGTATCTGCTGTGTTTGGGAATTTCGTTTCTTCCTGTGATGTTTTGTAAAGTATGAAAAAAAAACATGAAAAATAAATGTCGAATTCGTCCGAGCCTAATTTGATTAGATTTGGAATCAACATTGATTTGTAACATACACCAAACTAATTCACCTTCCCATCCCCCATCATTTCACCCCCAAATATCTAGAAAACCGACTTGCACAACTTACTATGATTCAGTTAGTACGTTCTCCTCCGCGTGGGTTTTCTCCGGTTTCCTCCCACATTCCAAAGACGTACAGATTTGTAGGTTAATTAGGCTTTGGTGAAAACTGTAAATTGTCCCCAGTGTGTAGTTAGGATCATGCTCGGGTACGGGGTGATCGCTGGTCGGTACGGACTCGGCGGGCCGAAGGGCCTGTCCACACGCTGTATCCCTAAACTAAACTAAACTAGACAATGCATGGTCACGGGAGAATGTAATAATAAATAAATGAAGCTCTTGTTATGATCCGTAAATAGAGGATCCTATGAGATATTTTCTAGGAGCCCAGAAACAATAAATTCTGCCTCTCCAAACCCTTTACATTTGCAGGGAATTGGAAGAGACGGAGTGACATTTTGTCCACGGATTGCAGTACTGTTTCCACGTATGAATCCATTTGGATTCTAGCACGGATGGGCTGGAGGTGGCTGGGATATGTGACAATGACCTGGCCTATTTATTAACGCCAAAAACTATCACAGATTCTGTGATCCAAAATGCAAACGGTTCAAAAGAACTAATTTGATGGACGCCTCCCTTTTTTCTTCTCCTGTCCCTTCCTCCTAGCCTCTCCACCTTTGCCGTGGTGGAGGGGCAACAAGAAGTCTGACTGGACACAAAATAGTGGAGTAACTCAGCGGTTCAGGCAGCATCTCTGGAGAAAAAGGAATAGGTGATGTTTCGGGTCAAGTCCTCAAGGCCTAATCATTAGGTCTGCTGTTTCGCCACACCCAATGGACTATTAAACACAACAGCTTCAAATAAGGTCTGAAATATATAGACTGTTATTATTATTGCACTGTTATTGTTTGTTTTTTATGTGTACGTACCCATGTGTACGCGGATACAAACACTGAACTACTTTTATCCCCCATTTATTATATTGCTTACAGCGCACTATGCTTACACATTCTATTGTGCTGCTGCCAGTAAGATTCTCATTGTTCTATCTGGAACATACGACAATAAAACACTCTTGACCCTTCTTCAGACTCGACCCGAAACGTCGCCCAATTCCTTTTCTCCAGAGATGCTGACTGACCCTCTGAGTTACTCCAGCTTTTTGTGTCTGGCTGCAGTATAAACCAGCATCTGCAGTTCAGTTTAGTTTAGTTTAGGGATACAGCGCGGAAACAGGCCCTTCGACCCACCGGGTCACGTCGACCAGCGATCACCGCACATTAGCACTATCCTACACACACCAGGAACATTTTTTTTATCATTTACCAACTGAATTAACCTACAAACCTGTACGTCTTTGGAGTGTGGGAGGAAGCCGAAGATCTCGGAGAAAACCCACGCAGGTCACGGGGAGAACGTACAACGACAGCACCCGTAGCCTGGGTCTCCGGCGCTGCATTCGCTATAAGGCAGCAACTCTACCGCTGCCCAACCGACCAGCGGTCCCCGCCCCTTAACACTGTCCTACACAGAAGTCTGGCTGCATGGTGTAATAATATTAGCACTGACACCTTGCGGCTTAATCTTTTAAGAACCGCACCAAAACACAATTAAAGCACCCTGACTGAATGCAAGCACGTTACCCTCATAGAACTGAGAGCAGTGAAGCTGGTGGGAAAAGAAGATTGTTTTTCCCCTCTGCCCGTTGTTTGCAATGAAATTGTGAAGGCATTTGTTTTACTGCTGTTTGAAACCTTTCTATAAATAGCCTCTTCCTATTAGGATTCAGTTCTTGAATAATAATGATCAGTCTCAAAATGCAGAGCTGAAGTACAAGCCTTTATTTAAAAAAAAAAATTAAATTGCTGGCATATACAGTAATTTCTTCTTGTTGGTGTTGGAATGTACATGACAACCATTCTGATTTAATCCCCACAAATCTGCCGTGTCGTTTCACAATCGAGACCGGCTGCAATATTTTAAGGATGTGATTTTTGAAAGATGCTTCATTCCTTCGCCTCTCAAAAAAACCGATCCCATCAGTAATTGCAATATCTTGTCCTACATGAAATTAACGAGTGTCTTCCGGGGAGTTATTCGCGAACTTCTAGTGCGTTTTTATAGCATTCCCTCTTCCACCACACTCTGTACAAAATGGTAAACCTTTCCTTGCCTTGAATCTCCTGCCGCAATTGTCCCAGGTGCTCCCACACAACTATTAAATCACGCTCAAAGATAAATGCAGCCATTCATACAGTCGTAGAGCTCTGCATCATCGTACAGCCCCTTATCCGCTACGACCAAATTGCCCAGCCAAGTTAGTCCCCGTACACCCGCACCTGACACATATCCCCCCACATGCTCTCCCATCTACCTGCCTGTCCATGTGTCTACTAAATATCATAATTGGACCTGCCTCATCCAGTTCGTTCCATATGTGCACCCCCCTCTGTGTGGAAAATGTTCCCTTTTAAATCTTTCCTCTCTCTTTAAATCTATGCTCCCTCATTTTAGACTTCTCTTGTTTAGTTTTAGTTTAGAGATGCAGTGCGGAAACAGGCCCTTCGGCCCACCGAGTCCGCACCGACCAGTGATCCCCCCGCATTAACACTGTCCTACGCACACAAGGGACATTTTTACATTTGCACCAAACCAATTAACCTACAAACCTGCGCAGTGTCTTCGGATTGTGGGAGGAAACTAAAGATCTCTAACTAAATAACGTGCAAACTCCGTACATACAGCACCCGTGGTCAGGATCGAACCCGGGTCTCTGGCGCTGTAAGCGCTCTAAGGCAGCAACTCTACCTCTGCGCCACCGTGGCCGCCCTTGCCCGGGGAAAAGACAGGAGCTATTCACCTTATGATTTTATATAGATCTACGAGGTCACAGCTATTTTTGCTCCACAAAAATAGACACCACCTTTCCAGCCTCTCCTGTTTACAAATACGTTCTCGACTCTGTAACATCTTGCAGAAATATGGCTGCATGAAAACTAAATATTCTATGATATTTTGCATTTAGGAAGTGCGGACATGAAGGAGAAGGACTCAAAATGCTGGAGTAACTCAGCGGGACAAGCAGCATCTCTGAAACGTCCATGCAGATATGGTGCCTGTCCCGTTGAGTTACTCCCGCATTTTGTGTCTACGGTGTAAACCAGCAGCTGCTATTCCTTTCTGCACATGAGGGGGAAGGAGGTGGGGTTGTGCTTTAATAAGGGCTGATAGCATTAAGGGCCTGTCTTACTTAGGCGACTGCCGGCGACTAGGCTGTTGCCAGGGTGTTGCCTGCATGGGGTCGTGAGTCGTCTCCTCAGTCGCCCAAAGAGTCGTAGCGTTTTGCTGGTCGACGCTGGATTTTGAAATGTTCAAAACTTTTCGGAGATTAACGGCGACTGTGTGCTTGTTGTAGCTTGTCTTCTCCTGACGTAGGTGCTGCCATACGTTATCGCCAGGATGGCGTAGGTTGTTGCCGGCGTTGACTTCGGTGAATTCCATTGTCGTAGTTGCCGGCAGTCGCCGAAAAAATCGCCTAAGTGGGACAGGTCCATTAGTCCAGTCACCGTTTTTTCAGTACTAGGCTTGGCAGATCCTGGCATAGTGTTAGAATCCATAGCATGGAGCTGAGAGGCAGAGGAGGGAGTCTGAAGAAGGGAGCCTGGTGAAGGGTCTCGACCCGAAACGTCATCCGTCCTTTCTCTCCAGAGTTGCTGTCTGACCCGCTGAGTTACTCCAGCATTTTGTGTGTCTATGTTCGGTGTAAACCAACAGCTGCAGTTCCTTCCTACACACAGGGATGAAAACACTGGCAGAAGTTGCTGAGCGAAGTTGTGAAGGAGGGCAGAGGTATAAATGAGGAAATTAAAGACGTATGCAACTGCGGATTATAGTCGTGGGGGATATTAACCAGCACTGAGACAAATCAAATTAGTACTAATAATGCAAAGGATGGATTCTTGCAATGTTTACTGTTCCGTTTCGGTCGGCTGGTGAGCAAGCCATTTTAGACCCTGTACTGTGGAATTGGAAGGGCTCAATTAACAATCTTGTTGTGAAGTGACTACAAGGGAAGATCGACCATAATCTGATGGCATTTTACATTCAGTTCAAAACGGAGCACAATGTGAAACGAGGGCTTGTAATGGGAACAAAGGGAACTATGCAGGTATGACGGGGAAGGTTAGCTCGGGAGATTGGGAAAGGGATTAAAGTGGATCGGCAACGGTTAACATCGCCAGAATTAAGGCTTGATTCGTCGCACAAACGCATTCCTTCGCAGCACAAAGACACAACAGGAAAAATGGTCCGAACACGGATTACAGGAGAAATTAAAGATAATATTAAAATGTAAGACAAATGCCTGCAAAGTAGCCAGAAAAGCCTGAGGATTAGAAGCGTTTTAGAATCCAGCAAAGTATGACCAATAAATTAATAAAGAAATGGGAATAAAATATGACAGCAAACTAACAGGAAGCATTTAAAAAAAAATGGCTGGGGTTCAAGAGACATGAAACAAAAAACCCTTGCAGGGGCAAATGAGAATCCTTTACTGGCACAAGTGAGGGATTTTATAACGGAATAAGGAAAGGTGAAGGAATTTCTTTAGTCTTTAGGGTGGTGAATCGGTGGAATTCATTGTCACAGACCGCTGTGGAGGCCAAGTCAATGGATATTTTTAAGGCGGGGATTGACAGATTCTTGATTAGTACGGGTGTCAGGGGGAGAATGGGGTCGAGAGGGAAAGTTAGAGCGGCCATGATTGAATGGCGAAGTAGACTTGATGGGCCGAATGGCCTTATTTTGCTCCTTGAACTTATGAATTGGCAGAGAAGTTAAACAATATGCTGCTTTCTTTTTATGGGAGAAGATTCTAAAAAAGAAGATTCTCTCAGAACTACGAGTGAACAAAGGATCCAAAGTAATTGAGGATGTAAAATCAATTTGTAGAGCAAAAGAAACGAGAAGTTAATGAATCTGAAAACTGATAAATCCCAAGGATTTAATAATCCGGATCCCAGAGTTTTGAAAGAGGTGACTGAATACTAAATTCCCAGCCCATCAGCTTCCCAAGTTCTATAGACTCTGGAATAGTTCCTGTGGAATGGGGGAGGGGGTGGGTTAGCAAAGGTTACTACAGCTGAAAGGAATATAATGAGAAAATAATGTGATATAGAGGAAAATAACAAAAAACTGTAATATTGAGCCAAGGTAACCTAAATTTACTGAAAGAAACCCCCTTTGAGGATGTATCTAGTGGAAAGGGTGAAGGGGGACCAGTTGTGTAGAAAGGAACTGCAGATGCTGGTTTAAATCGAAGGTAGACACAAAATGCTGGTGTAACACAGCAGGAGGCAGCATCTCTGGAGAGAAGGAATGGGTGACATTTCGGGTCGAGACCCTTCCTTCCTCAGACTTCTTCAGAAGGGGGGACCAGTTGATGTGGTGCATTTGCATTTTCAGAAGACTTTTCTGCAGGGAACCATTGAACAATATTAAAGCACATCGAATTGGAGATAGGACACGAGTCAGCGTTTGGACTCGGTTAACAAATAGATAGAAAACAAAAGGTCAGAGCGAATGGGTCCTTCTCAGTTTGGGGGCAGGCTGTAACTCGAGGGTTGCTGCAAAGAACGGCACTGTGCAAAGAAGGGCGGCACGGTGGCGCTGCGTTAGGGTTGCTGCCTTACAGCGCCAGAGACATGGGTTCAATCCTGACCACGGGTGCTGCCTGTACGGTGCTTGAACTTTCTCCCTGTGACCGCCTGGGTTTTCTCCGAGATCTTCAGTCTCCTCCATCTAAAGATGTACAGGTTTGTAGGTTAATTGGCTTGGTATAGAAACAGAAATTAGGTGCAGGAGTAGGCCATTCGGCCCTTCGAGCCTGCACCGCCATTCAATATGATCATGGCTGATCATCCAACTCAGTATCCCGTACCTGCCTTCTCTCCATACCCCCTGATCCCCTTAGCCACAAGGACCACATCTAACTCCCTCTTAAATATAGCCAATGAACTGGCCTCAACTATCCTCTGTGGCAGAGAGTTCCAGAGATTCACCACCCTCTGTGTGAAAAAAGTTCTTCTCATCTCGGTTTTAAAGGATTTCCCCCTTATCCTTAAGCTGTGACCCCTTGTCCTGGACTTCCCTAACATCGGGAATAATCTTCCTGCATCTAGCCTGTCCAACCCCTTAAGAATGTTGTAAGTTTCTACAAGATCCCCTCTCAATCTCCTAAATTCTAGAGAGTATAAACCAAGTCTATCCAGTCTTTCTTCATAAGACAGTCCTGACATCCCAGGAATCAGTCTGGTGAACCGTCTCTGCACTCCCTCTATGGCAATAATGTCCTTCCTCAGATAGGTGTAAAGTGTGTGTAGGATAGTGTGCGTGGATCGCTGGTCAGTGCGGACAGGGTGGGCCAAAGGGCCTGTTTTCGTGCTTTATCTCTAAATTAAATAAAACTAAACAGTATATAAACAGACACTAAACAGTATATCAGTCTGAAGAAGGGTCTCGACCCGAAACGTCACCCATTCCTTCTCTCCAGAGATGCTGCCTATCCCGCTGAGTTTCTCCAGCATTTTGTGCCTACCTTCGATTTAAACCAGCATCTGCAGTTCTTTCCTACACAGTATATAAGCTATGTGTTTACAATCTACACAGAGTCTTTTACCCAGAGAAGGGCAATCAAGAACCAGGGGACACAGGTTTGAGGTGAGAGGAGAAGGATTTAATAGGAATTGGGACAAGGTTTTCCCACAGAACGTGGTGGATATATGGAATGAGCTGCCAGAGGAGGTAGTTGAGGCAGGTATCATAACAATATTTAAAAGACATTTGGACATGGATAGGAGGGATATGGGCTAAACATGGGCAGGGGGGTACACGTATCTTAGTCAGCATGGACAAGTTGGGGCGAAGGGCCTGTTTCCATGCTTTATACGACGTGGTATGGCCAAGGGGATCAAAGTTAGTATGTTTGCTGACAACATGAAACTTTGTGGGATTCTGAGCGGGGACTTCAAAGGAAGGTAGACACGTGAAGTGGGTGAACAGCACCATAACAGCCAGTCTGTTATCCTCTTGGGCGGAAGGGACTGAAATGCTAAGTACATTTTAAATGATGATCGATTGGGGCCTGTTGAGGTTCAGAGGAGCCTGCCTGTCCTTGTGCACAAGTCACTGAAAGTTAGCGTGCAGGTGCAGCGGGCGATTAGGAAGCCACATAGTACGAGAGGATTTGGGTAAACGAGTAAAGAATGTTTTACTGCGATTATATAGGTCCTTGGTGAGGCCGCACCTGGAGTTTTATGTATGTTTTCAGTTGGCTTACATCCTGCAGAGCAGTGCAGCAAACATTAAGTGATCGGTTCCTGGGATTGTAGATTGATAGGCTAAGCCTCTATTCTCTCCAGTTTAGGAGAGTAAGAGGTAGCGTGATTGAAAGGTACAACATTCTTAGAGCGGTCAACTGGATAGGTGCTTAGTTTCAGCTTTAGTTTAGAGATACAGCGCGGAAACAGGCTCTTCGGCCCAGCGAGTCCACGCCGACCCCCGCGCGCTAAGACTACCCTACACACACGAGGGACAATTTACAATTATACCCAAACCCAATTAACATATAAACCGTAGATCTCGGAGAAAACCCGAATGGGTCACGGGGAGAACGTACATCCAGACAGCACTTGTAGTCAGGATGGGACCCGGGTCTCTGGCGCTGTCAGTCAGCAACTCTACCGCTGCGCCACCTTGCCCCCCTCTGCTGGAAAGCTGTTTTTTCCAGGTTAAGATGACCTGTAGGGGTAGGCCATTTTGGATTGAAATGAGGGGGAAAAAAGTCGTCGCTGGTCATGTTGTGAATCTTCCAAGTTCATTCTTAAATCTTAAAGAAGGGTCTCAGCCCACAACATCACCTATTCCTTTTCTCCAGAGATGATGAGTGACTGCAGCATTTTGTGTCTATCATTTGACAATAGACAATAGATAGGTGCAGGAGTAGGCCATTCGGCCCTTCGAGCCAGCACCGCCATTCAATGTGATCATGGCTGATCACCCACAATCAGTACCCCGTTCCTGCCTACTCCCCATATCTTGAGGAGTCTGAAGAAGGGTTTCGGCCCGAAACGTTGCCTATTTCCTTCACTCCATAGATGCTGCTGCACCCGCTGAGTTTCTCCAGCATTTTTGTGTACCTTCTCCCCATATCCCCTAACTCCACTATCTTTAAGAGCCCTATCTAGCTCTCCCTTGAAAGTATCCAGAGAACCGGCCTCCACTGCCCTCTGTGGCCGAGAATTCCACAGACTCACAACTCTCTTTGTGAAAAAGTGTTTCCTCTGTGTGAAAAAGTGTTTCAATAAGATATCCTCTCATCCTTCCAAATTCCAGAGTTTGTTTATTTGAGGAGCTGTACAAAGGAGAATATTGGTAAGGGTGTGAATATAAATGTCTTGTAATGGGTGCAGACATCTCTCTTGACCCAGGCTAGTGAGAAGTTAGTGGGCCTCCCTTCACTTCCCTGCAGCTTGTTGATGGAAACTATCATGTGGAAGTTTCAATTGAAGTTGTGCAGAAATCTCAGTAGGTTGTTTGGGAAGTTTTTGACGGGAACTAGGCTCGGTTCCCAAGATTTCAGCGCTGGGATCCACTGCCAGGGAAGTTAAATCTTCAGCAACTTTGGCAGGGAGGCCTGCATTACAATGTCTACAAGGTGTGATTAAAGCAGGAGCTAAATTTAAAAGATGCGGCTTTGTGACAGGCAGCTCTCATAGAACCATCGATACATGGAAAAATAGATGCAGCAGTAGGCCATTCGGCCCGTCGGCCCTTCGAACCAGCTCTGCCATTCGATATGATCCTGGCTGATCATCTAAAATCAGTGCCCCGTTCCTGCTTTTTCCCCCCATGTCCCTTGATTCCTTTAGCTCTAAGTGCTACATCTAACTCTTGAGTTGCCTTGTGGAGTTTCAGGCTGTGGTTTTGGGTCGGCCTTCCTATACTGACCTGTGCCTTCCTAGTCAGGAAGAGCAGGCAGGCTGAGGTTTGACCCGGTTGCCTGATCCAACAGTTCCGATGTCCAGCCAAGTCTGGAGAAGGGCCACGTCCCGACCCGAAACATACACTTTGCTTCCAAGATGGCACCCAGCCCCAGGCGGCTATTTGCCTGCTAGCCACAGAAGCAGATCTCCAACTACCCATTACATATAAGTCTGAAGAAGGGTCACCCATTCCTTCTCTCCAGAGATGCTACCTGACCCGCTGAGTCACTCCATACCTTCGATTTAAACCAGCATCTGCAGTTCTTTCCTACACTACATATTTCAATCGCAGTTTAAATCTCCACTCCTGCAGCAACTTTTCTTATCCTGTATCTATTCACTGTAAATGTCTCGATTGTAATCACGTATTGTCTTTCCGCTGGCTGGCTAGCACGCAACAGAAACTTTTCCCTGTAGCTCAGTACAAGTGAGAATAAACTAAATGGAACGCATCACAAATTCCAATCACTCCACACTTTTATACACTGGCTGGGTTACAATCGTAAATTAGACTGAACTGAACTGGAACCTGTTCCTTCTTTCCAGGGATGCTGCTTGACCCGCTGAGTTACTCCAGCATTTTGAGTCTATCATTAGGCCTCACACTCTTCTTGCAAGTTTCCTGAAAATTCATCCATTTCAATATGATTCCTCAATAGTGATAAGTTTCTCGATCGTGAGAACTAAGCTCAATAAGGTGCAGCAGGCAGTGAAGAAAGCGAATGGTATGTTAGCATTCATAGCAAAAGGATTTGAGTATAGGAGCAGGGAGGATCTACTGCAGTTGTACAGGGTCTTGGTGAGACCACACCTGGAGTATTGCATACAGTTTTGGTCTCCTACTCTGAGAAAAGACATTATTGCCATAGAGGGAGTACAGAGAAGGTGCACCAGACTGATTCCTGGGATGCCAGGACTTTCATATGAAGAAAGACTGGATAGACTCGGCTTGTACTCGCTAGAATTTAGAAGATTGAGGGGGGATCTTATGTGAAGAAACGTACAAAATTCTTAAGGGGTTGGACAGGCTAGATGCAGGAAGATTGTTCCTGATGTTGGGGAAGTCCAGAACAAGGGATCACAGTTTAAGGATAAGGGGGAAATCTTTTAGGACCGAGATGAGATTTTTCACACAGAGAGTGGTGAATCTCTGGAACTCTCTGCCACAGAAGGTAGTTGAGGCCAGTTCATTAGCTACATTTAAGAGGGAGTTAGATGTGGCTCTTGTGGCTAAAGGGATCAGGGGGTATGGAGAGAAGGCAGGTATGGGATACTGAGTTGGATGATCAGCCATGATCATATTGAATGGCGGTGCAGGCTCGAAGGGCTGAATGGCCTACTCCTGCACCTAATTTCTATGTTTCTAATATGAATCTACTATCCTTACACTTACGTATGAATGTGCCTACAATATAATATAATACGAGTTTATACTATGTATACTATTTATAGTAAGATTTTTACTGAGTGTGTACGAAAGAACTGCAGATGCCGGTTGAAATCGAAGGTAGACACAAAATGCTGGAGTAACTCAGCGGGTGAGGCAGCATCTCTGGAGAGAAGGAATGGGCTGAAGTCTGAAGAAGGGTCTCGACTCGAAACGTTGCCCATTCCTTCTCTCCAGAGACGCTGCCTCACCCACTGAGTTACTCCAGCATTTTGTGTCTACCCAAGATTTTTACTGAACTGGATGCAAAAATGGAATTTCACTGAAGTGCCATTGAACCGATGGTGAATTTGCCATTCATAATCCCAGCAATCTGTTCCAGAATGAACCGTAATGTTCCCGGGGAGGTTTCATCTCCATTCTATTTGTTGTCTGCAGTTTTGACTCGCACAGCAAACTCTCAGACCCTTCCCTGAGGTAGAATTTGATCTCCATAAAAGGGGGAGTTGAGTCGCCATTACGTGCCACCCTTTATCCTTCTCGATTTAACGTGGAGCGGTGCACCACAGGAGAGGTTCGAGAACGTTTACTGTTTCTCTTCCATCAGAAGCTACCTGACCTGCTGAATAATTCCAGCCTGTTCAGTTCTTACTTTAGTCTACCTACCACAGGAGGATGATCAGAACCTGTTGTATAGCATTGCTCAGGCTTAATTGGTGAGTGCCATATCATCACAATATATTGGGCAACAACAATTAATAAACCGTTAATAAAACATCAATATTCATTGAGAACCAGAAGGTAATCTTTTGACTGGGAATGTAGTATTTGCGGAAGAGATATCTACAGCTTTGCAGGCGGCACATAGAAACATAGAAACATAGAAAATAGGTGCAGGATAGGCCATTCGGCCCTTTGAGCCTGCACCGCCATTCAATATGATCATGGCTGATCATCCAACTCAGTATCTTGTACCTGCCTTCTCTCCATACCCCCTGATCCCTTTAGCCACAAGGGCCACATCTAACTCCCTCTTAAATATAGCCAATGAACTGGCCTCAACTACCTTCTGTGGCAGAGAATTCCAGAGATTCACCACTCTCTGTAAGAAAAATGTTTCCCTCATCTCGGCCCTAAAAGATTTCCTCCTTATCCTTAAACTGTAACCCCTTGTTCTGGACTTCCCCAACATCGGTACCAATCTTCCTGCATCTAGCCTGTCCAACCCCTTAAGAATTTTGTAAGTTTCTATAAGATCCCCCCTCAATCTTCTAAATTCTAGCGAGTACAAGCCGATGGTAGTTGTTTTCTCACAGCGCCAGAGAGCCGGGTTCGATCCTGACTATGGGTGCTATCTGTACGGAGTTTGTACATACTTCCTGTGACCGTGTGGGTTTTCTCCGGTTGCTCCGGTTTCCTCCCACATTTCAAAGATGTGCCGTTTTTTGGGGTTAACTGGCTTCAAATGTCTGGGATACGAAACTGGAGTCACTCACACCTAGTGTACAGGGTGACCGTTGGTGGGTGTGGACTCGGTGGGCCGAAGGACCTGTTTCCACACTCTATCTGGAAACTAAACTAAGCTTTGCCAATGTCACTGAGGGAATCTTGAGGCCACAGCTCTGCAGGATGAGCAGTCCGTTGAATGAAACCCCAACTTACCTTCGCATCTTGAAATCAGTATTTCCCCCCACCCTCCCTCCAAAATCCCGCTCAGTCACGAGACTCTGAATCAGGGGCCTTCAAATTAGCTCTCTTTATTTCTCCGTGAATAGTTTGCTTCAACCAGTGTAATAGGAAATGAACTGGGTGGGAACAGGAATATAAATAAACAAGGCGTCCATTTAAATCACCTTTGAGGATACTGGTCAGCTGTAGCCTCTCATGTTGATCCTGCCGCACCGGACAGAGAAAGTTCCGGAAGGAGACATTGACAGTAGCCCTTTTGTGGAAGACAAGGCCGCTTCGAACCAAAGCGGGCGTAGCTACTCATTTTCCGACTCGGATTAAAGACAAATCAGCAGCCACGGGCACATTTTACTGCTCCGTTTTAAAAGAAAATTAAGAAGGCCGGGCAGTAAAACAAAAACAAATTCTTCCCAGCGCATTTAGAAGTGGAATTTATTTTATCTTCAGTTTTCTTTCGCCGTGTCTTTTGTGAGTCAGAGCCAAATAGGAGATTTTAATCCAAGCAGATCCCGACAACTTGTCTTTCAGGTTTTCTGCCTTTCCCCCGTTTAAACTAGCCTGGCAGAAAGGTGATAGGTTTACTTTTGGCTTATTTTGATGTTTATTGATAAGACGTGCTGCCGTGTATTGCAACTAAATTTCCGCCTGTACCACCAGGAGCGTGGAATGAGGGCGGCCGAACATCTCTAAGGGCCTTCGGGAATTTTGCCCTCTGTTGAAATTCTCTCTGTTGACGCCTAACTGCGGTAATCGTCAGGTTTTCAGGAGTAGATATTCACGCGAATCCACCACGTAAAGCTCCCGTTCTGCCTTCTTTTTTAGATCCCACCCCCCCCGTGATTTCTCCGTCTCCCCTCCACCAAAACCCTGACTGGTCACAGAACTCTGAGAGGACACGATTTAGGCCCTGAGGTCCAGACAAGATGAGCAATGATGGGCCACAAAATGCTGGAGTAACTCAGCGGGACAGGCAGCATCTCTGGAGAGAAGGAATGGGTGACCTTTCGGGTCGAGACCCTTCTTCAGTCTGAAAAAACGTCACCCATTCCTTCTCTCCAGAGATGCTGCCTGTCCCGTTGAGTTACTCCAGCATTTTGTGTCTATCTTCGGTTTAAATCAGCACCTGCAGTTCTTTCTCACACACGAACAATGATGGATTGTTTCCACTGGCCAAAGAGCAGAGGGCATGGATTTAAAATAAATCATCGTAAAACAAGCTGATCAGGTGGGGTGGGGGAAGAGATACATTTTCGGAGAGAGGGTAACTTCTGTACCAGATGTATACCTTAACAAAAGGGTACGGGAGATTGTGGTTAGACTCCAAATGTATGATTTTTTAAAATCACTGTGGTGGTCTTTTCACTAAGCTTTTTTTGGATTAACGTTGTGGCTGACATGATTAGTTTTTAATGTCCAAACTCGCAAGTGCCAATTCTAATGTCCAAACTCAATTGGGCTCAACGGCCTGTTTAAATCAGAAACACTTTGAATTGCTCGCTTTTTAAAAACGAAGTTACAGGATGCAAGGGAATCCTCTGTGTAAATTAATAGACGCATCTGAAGTGAATATACGTTGCTGAGTCTGGGTTAAAGTAATGTTCACCGCAGGAGGTTTCAGTCGGTTACTTAACCCTTTGCAATTCTGTTTTCTCCTGAGATTTTCCAGCAGTTTACGATTTAGTGAAATTGACACAACCATTTTTCCAATGTAATTTTCTACATAGAAACATAGAAAATAGGTGCTGGAGTAGGCCATTCGGCCCTTCGAGCCTGCACCGCCATTCAATATGGTCATGGCTGGTCATCCAACTCAGTATCCTGTACCTGCCTTCTCTCCATACCCCCTGGTCCCTTTAGCCACAAGGGCCACATCTAACTCCCTCTTAAATATAGCCAATGAACTGCGGCCTCAACTACCTTCCATGGCAGAGAATTCCAGAATTGAAGATTGACATTAAATTCTTGTATTTCAGCTCGAAGGGAAGGCCAAGAGTGGAATAGAGGTTGTTGCAAATGGTCGCACAAAAATAACGTCAACAGTAAACCAAGATTGCGTTATTTGAAATGAAGATGATTAATAAAATAAAGTCTAGGAGATGCAGAGGAGTAACAGGTCTAGTACGTGCAGAGGGAACGGTAACCCAGAGGACTAAACATCCACTGGAAGAAGAGACGGATAGAGAGAGTATGTGTAGGAGGGAACTGCCCGTACTGGTTTACACCGCAGTCGGACACAGAGAGGCTGGCGATTTTATCGCCGACAGCCGGCGTCATATCAGTGTCGCCAAAAGATTTTGTACATTTCAATATCCGGCGGCGGCAAAAAAAATGTTGCGATACTTGAAAAAAAACACCGCACATCACACGTCGTCATGCCGCATCACACGCCACAAATGTTTGCGTGACCTGATACGTCACAGTCAATGATGCCGGCAGACGCAGAAAAAAATCGGTATGTGGGACAGGCCCTTAAGGCAGCTACTCTACCGCTGCGCCACCGTGACTCCTAAAAAGACTGACCCTTGTACCGGTTCCAATGTCAGCAACTCAGATAACACTAACTGCTGTAATTTTAAGTTCACATATTTTACCTTCAGTTTATTGGGCTCTGTCTTTCTGCGATTTACACATTCCAACCCTTTCTTTTCGAATTCACCAAATCTCTGTGATCCCCAACCATCCCGCCTAGTCCAACCCTCTGGGACGCTACACGTGTCCTCATTTTGAGATCCACGTCTTTCTCCTTCTCGCTCTCTCTTACTTTGAAGGCGGAGATGGATAGATTCTTGGTTAGCACGGGTGTGTCAGGGGTTGTGGGGAGAAGGCGAGGGGATGGGGTCAAGAGGTAGGGATAGATTGGCCATGGCGGAGTAGACCTGATGGGCCGAGTGGCCTGATTCTGCTCCTATCACTTGTGAACTTTATGACTCTCCATAAAACTCATCCATTTGCCCAAACATGTGATCACCTATTCTATAATTGTTTGGCGATCAACCTGCAAAGCACTTTAGTACGATGGCCTCGGCTAAAGGTGCCGTGCATGTCCATGTTATTGCTTGCTCAAGGTTAATAACTGCTGTTGTTAACATTATAAAAGACAATCTATTCCTTGAAAAGCTTTGCTATTTGTTTGCAATTGGAGTCTCTGCACCAGTCTGTACACAACTTGCATCTGATGCCGTGTAACTGAATCCCGCAGTTGTGTAAAACCTTTCCAGAGGTTTTACACAAACGCCCCTGACGTGTTTTTAACATTGTTAATTTATCTGCGATGGCACACTTAGTGTGTTTCCACTTCGAGGAATAAAGGTAAAGGCATGTTGCCTGTTGCTATGAGGTGTCAATGCTTTCCACATGACATTAACGTAGCAATGACTGATTTTAGACTATGGAGATGCAGCGTGGAAACAGGCCCTTCGGCCCACCGAGTCAGCGCCGACCAGCGATCACCACACATTAACACTATCCCACATTCACTAGGGACAATTTGCATTTATACCAGGCCAATTAACCTACAAACCTGTACGCCTTTGGAGTTTGAGAGGAAAACAGAGGTCCCGCAGAAAACCCATGTAGGTCATGGGCTATTTGTGCGCTAGCCACAGAGGCAGGTCTACAATCACATATTACAATCGCACCACACGCTTAAATCTCCAATCCTACAACAACATGTCTTACTTTATTATCTACCTCATCGGGGACCCTCGGACTATCCTTGATCGGACTTGGTTGGCTTTTCCTTGCACTAAACGTTATTCCCTTTATCATGTGTCTGTACACTGTGAACGGTTCGATTGTAATCATGCGTTGTCTTTCTGTTGGCTGGGTACCACGCAACAAAAGCTTTTCACTGTACCTCGGTACACGTGACAATGAACTGAACTGAACTGAGATGTATTGAGGAGCTTGTCGTACAGCACCTGCCACAGTCTGTGCAGGAAGAAGGTTGAACTTGATCTTGCTTTGACCGTAGTTGACCTTCTGCACTGTTATGGCTCCAGAGATTATTCCTTGTCCGGGTCATCTGTCTGGATTAAGCCAAGTCCCAGAGAGGCGGTGGCCAGCTTTAGTTTTGCGTAGTTTAGCTCAGAGATACACTAATTCGGTTTAGCGCGGAAACAGGCCCTTCGGCCCACTGTACCTGGGCGCACGTGACAATAAACTAAACTGAAGATTGACACAAAGAGCTGGAGTAACGGCCTAATTCTGCTCCCATCACTTATGAGACGGGTCGGGTCTGAAGAAGGGTCTCGACCCGAAACGTCACCCGTTCCTTCTCCCTAGAGATGCCGCCTGCCCCGCTGAGTTACTCCAGCATTTTGTGTCTACGCTTGGTGATCTGTATGGATGTCTGAGTCTGCACTGAGGAAGAGAATTCTGCATTGGACAGAACAAGTAAGCTTGGCAACACTCACAACTGCAGCTAAAACATTAAATAAAAACAAATAAAGGAAACGAAATGTGTTATATAAATAGAGCATTGCTGAGTAGCCGCAGAATGCAAAACAATCTCTTGAACAAAGTCAGAGTATTTTTGGTACTCAGCATCTCCCTAGAGGAACATTCACCAGCCCAATCCCAATTACATCTATTGTGTTGTTTTTCATGCATTTTAACCTCCTAGCCGGTTGCAATTATTGGGGGGGGGGGGGGGGGGGGGGGGGAGGGGGAGGGGAGGTGGGGGGGGAACTGGTAACAGCTTCAGTTTAGTTTATTGTCACGTGTGAAAAGCTTTTGTTGTGTGCTCAGTTTCAGTTCAGTTTAGGTTATTGTGTAGGAAGGAACTGCAGATGCTGGTTTAAACCAAAATGCTGGAGTAACTCAGCGGGGCAGGCGGCATCTCTAGGGAGAAGGAACGGGTGACGTTTCGGGTCGAGACCCTTCTTCAGACCCGACCCGTCTCATAAGTGATGGGAGCAGAATTAGGCCATTCGACCCATTAAGTCTACTCCGCCATTCAATCAAGGCTGGTCTCTCTCTCTCTGCCTCCCAACCCCAATTCTCCTGCCTTCTCCCCATAACCCCTGGCACCTATACTAATCAAGAATCTATCAAACTCAGTCTTAAAAATATATCCATGGACTTAGCCTCCAAGTCTTGGACTCGACCCATTCCTTCTCTCCAGAGATGCTGCCTGTTCCGCTGAGTTACTCCAGCATTTTCTGTCTATCTTCAGTGAAAACCAGCATCTGCAGTTCCTTCCTTACACACAGGATCACCAAGCACTTTAACACTGACCTGGAGAAGTCCCCAGATTAATCTCCAAGATGCCAGGGCAGACACCCTTGAGAAAGTCACACGGCATTTCTTTATAAATTAACTTGTGTGTGTGTGTGTGTTCTCCTATTTTCTTTGAAAGGTTTTGTTTGGTGCATGTCTACCACCAAATTTCTGGCAACTGTTGATCCAACACCTCCTTTAATCCGGACAAAATCCCGACCACGGGTGCTGTCTGTACGGATTTTGTACGTTCTCCCCGTGACCTGCGTGGGTTTACTCTGACATCTTCGGTTTCCTCCCACACTCCAAAGACATCCGAACGTTTGTAGGTTAATTGGCTTGGTGTCAATATAAATTGTCACGAGTGTGTGTAGGATAGTGTTCATGTGCGGGGATCGCTGGTTGGCACGGACACGGTGGGCCGAAGGGCCTGTTTCCGCTCTGTATCTCTAAACTAAAGTAACAAAAGAGCATGGCGGCATGGCGCATGCCACTTTAGGATGTGTGCCTCCGTCCTGAAATAATTAACTATTCTTTGTTAATTCTTAATTTAAGTTTCTCACAGTCCATGGTGCTTTAAACACACAGGACAAAATAATTAGTGGGTCAGAGGTGGAGTGTTGAATTATTATTACGTGACCTCCATTGGTCTGGCAAAAATGGATAATCCGACAAGGGTCCGGGTCCAAGGGTGCCGGGAAACTGACTGTATATGTGTGGCAGGAAGCCAAGCTGATTGAGTGAACGTCAAGAGTCATGCATAGAAGTTGATGTGCTTTTCAAATGGTCAATGGAATGGCATGTTCAATGACCAGTGGTGCACATGCCATCTCTGTGTGCATGCGTGTGCGTGCATATGTGCATGTGCAGTGTGCCTGTGAGTGTGTATGTGTGTGTGCGTGCATCTGTGTGTGCTTGTGTCTGTGTGTGTGTGTGTGTGTATATACAGCCATCTGTGTGTGTGCATATTTGCGTCTATGCGTGCGTGTGTGCACGTGCGTCCACCTGTGTGTGTGTGTATATGCGTCCATCTGTGTGCGCGTGCGCATGCATGTGTGTGTGTGTGTGCCTGTGTGCGTGCGTCTGTGTGTGCGTGCGTGCGTGCGTCTGTGTGTGTGTGTGCGTGTGTGTGTGTGTGTGTGCGTGCGTGTGCCTGTGTGTGCGTGCGTGTGCCTGTGGGTGTTTGTGTGCATCCATGTGTGCACATGTGTGTGAATGGGTGTGGGCTGGGCACTTTCAGGCAGGGAGATGGGTTGAAATCACCAAGGGGTGAGCGAGCTGAGTTGAGTTTGGAGATACAGTATGGGAACAGACACTTCGGTCCACCGGGTCCACGTTGACCATCGATCACCTGACCACCGGAGCTGGATTTGTTTGGATGTGTTGGGCGGTGCCCAATGAGAGTGTTTTCCATTGTGTCTTCCCTCAGTGACCCGGTAATAAAATAAAACGGCAGTGAGGCCACCATCACATGTTGCTAAACGTGTAGAAATGAACTGCAAGCGCTGGTTTAAACCGAAGATAAGCACAAAGTGCCGGAATAACAAAACGGGTCAGGCCGCAATCTGTGGAGAAGAAGCATGGGTGGCGATCCCGGTTCAGACTGAGTCACCCATCCTTTTTCTCCAGAGTTGCTCCCTGACCCGTGGAGTTACTCCGGCACTTTGCGGCTATCTTCTCCACGGGCTGCTATGACTTTAAATCTGGTCTTGAACCCGTGCTGGTTGGACACCAATCACGTCCGCAAACCGTGCGAACTGCGGAAACTGGGGATGATTGTTTTAGATTTGCCATTCATGGTGCCTGTGCTGACAGGGGCACAGTTGCTTGGCATCTCGAGTGCTGAATGACCTTGTTTTATGGTGTGACATTCATTGGGTGTGTCGTGTAACGTCCCACTGTATAAAGAGAGCTAATGGAATCAATCTGGGCTTCCACCAGGGAATTGAAGAGGCCTTTGAGATAATATTTTGTAAGGTAATGGAGAAAGTATGGGGAGGTGACTCTTTAACGGGATAGTATCCAAAGAACCAGCATTGACTAAATGGGCTGAATGGCTGCACCCTATCCTGCAACAATGCCAGGATTCAACGACACAAAGCTGCAGAGCCCGGCTGATTTCTGCTTCATGATTTGTCCCCCACCACATCGTTGGAACACACAGGTGTTCCTCCCCTTCCCAAGTAATTAATAATCAAGTTATCTTGTAAAATATCCGAGCAATTTTTCCATTCGCCCCACAAAATTAAGTTTTGCATTAGAAAGCTCCTCCAGGTAAAGAAGTCTCTCCTGAATTTTCAATAAAACGTTCTACTTTTACTATTTCCTTTCTTTTCCCTGGAACCCCGAATGGATAGTTAGTTAATGAGTCAGTTTAGTTCATCTGTCACGTGTCCCGAGGTACAGTGAAAAGCTTTATGTTGCGTGCTCTCTAATCAGCCGGAAAGACAATACATGCTTACAATCGAGCCGCCCGCAGTGTAACGATACATGATGAAGGGAATAACATTTAGTGCAAGGTTAAGTCGGGTAAAGTCTGTAAGGAAGTAAGGATAGACACAAAATGTTGGTGTAACTCAGCGGGACAGGCAGCATCTCTGGGGAAAAGTCACCCCTATGTGGATGAGGACTATGCAGTGTGTTGTGTTTGATGAGACGCAGTAAAACATTTTAAGTCTGGTCGCTATTCAGAGATGAGAGATGATTGTTTCAATTTGTCTTTGCTGTAACAATTCTGATTTTTATACTGTCTGCTGCATGTGAAAATATTGCTTCTTTCGATCCTATGGAATGAGATTCTACAGTTTTTGGCTTTCTCCCTTGTCGCTTAAAACATCTAATGTTTTAGAAACATAGCCAATAGGTGCAGGAGGAGGTAATTCGGCCCTTCAAGCCAGCACCGCCATTCATTGTGATCATGGCTGATCGTAAGTTAGGAACACCCAGTTTTGTAAGAGAGGAACTTAATGGAGTTAGATATACGCATTCTCTCAATTGGCATTTGTTTTATTCTGTATTGAGACACTATTCTGACAATAGGTTTAAGATGGAGTCATAGATCAGCCACGATTGAATGGCGGAGTAGACTTGCTGGGCTGAATGGCCTAATTCCTTCCTGCACATTTTGTATGCTCTATGTCCCCTGAGCTCCACAGTCAACAATAAGGTGGCGCAGCGGTAGAGTTGCTGTCTCAGAGCCAGAGACCCGGGTTCGATCCTGACTACGGGTGCTATGCTTACGCAGTTTGTACATCTACCCCATGACATGCGTGGGTTTTCCCCGGGTGCTCCGGTTTCCTCCCACGTTCTGAAGACGTACAGGTTTGTAGGTTAATTGGCTTCCATAAGTTGTTAAATTGTCCCTTTAGTGTGTGAAGGTTAGCGTACGGGGTGATCGCTGGTCGGCGCGGACTCGGTGGGCTGAAGTGCCTGTTTCTGCGCTGTGTCTTGTCTGCCATCGTCCTCTTGTATTAGAGGAATGCAAAGTGCCGGCCAGAAAAATATGATGTATTAGGATACAATAGCATGGTGGTTATAGAGCTGGTCTAGTAATCCAGGGATAGACATTAAAAAAGCTGGAGTAACTCAGCGGGTCAGGCAGCATCTCTGGAGAAAAGGAGTGTGATGCTTCGGGTGGAGAACCTTCTGCGGACTGCAGAGGGGTCTCAACCCGAAACGTCACCCATTCCTTTACTCCACAGATGCTGCCTGTTCCGCTGAGTTACTCCGACTTTTTGTGTTTGACCAGTTTAAACCAGCACCTGCTGTTCCATCCCACACAGAGCAATCCAGGGACATGGATTCAAATCCCAAAAAGACGGAATTGGAATTCCGTAAACAGGTGAATCTGGATTGGTGCTGATTACAATGAAACTATGGGATTGTTCTAATCCTCTCAGTCTGAAGAAGGATCTCGATCTGAAACATCACCTATACCTTTTCTCCAGAGATGCTGCCTGACCCGCTCAGTTACTCCAGCTCTTTGTGTCTGCCTTTGGATCGATGCAAAAGCCCGCCTGGTTCATCCAGGTAATTAGGGGAAAGAAATCTATTGTCCTTACTCGGTCTGTGTTTAGTTTAGTTTAGTTTAGTTTAGAGTAATTCAGAAACAGGGCCCTTCGGCCCACCGGGATCACCCCGTACACTAGCACTATCCCACACACTAGGGACAACTTACAATGGCCAATTGACCTACAAACAACCCTCCTTTTCCATGGACTGTCAGGGAATCATCCGCAGAGAATGGAGGGACACGGACCACGTGCAAGCAGATGCGATCGGCTTATCTTGGCATCGCGTTCGGCACAGACATTGTGGGCCAAAGGTCCTATTCCAGCGTGGACAGGAAACTGCAGATGCTGGTACATAGCGAAGGTGGACACAAAGTGCTGGAGTAGCTCAGCGGGACAGGCAGCATCTCTGGAGAACAAAGGATGGGGGACGTTTCGGGTCAGACTGAAGGTTGAGGGGATGGAACTGGCGGCAGGAGAAGCCTGATCCAGTGCCATAGTGTTCTATGTTCTAATATATCTGTTCTACCAAAGATAGATACAAAATGCTGGACTAACTCAGCGGGTGAGGCAGCATCTCTGGAGAGAAGGTTAATGCGTGACGTTTTGCGTTGAGTTCAAGACTGAGGCCAAGTCAGTGGATATTTTTAAGGCAGAATTGGATAGATTCTTGATTAGTACAATGTCAGGGGCTATGGGGAGAAAGCAGGAGAATTGGGGTTAGGAGGCAGAGAGAGACCCGCTTTGATTGAATGGTGGAGTAGACTTGATGCGCCGAATGGCCTAATTCTGCTCCAATCACTTATGTGACGGGTCGGGTCTGAAGAAGGGTCTCAACCTGAAAGATCGCCCATTTCTTCTCTCCAGAGATGTTGCCTGACTCGCTGAGTTACTCCTGCATTTTGTGTCTACATCTGCTGAGAAAATATACATGGTTGTATGTTGTTGAAAAATGCGCTTGTGAGTGAATAACGGTGCACAGCGATATCCCACTGTCGTGCAAAAAGCACTTGGGAGTGTAAAGCTCTGGTGCACTATTGTTTTTCTGCAGTGGCTAATGTGCAATCAAAACTGCAATACTCTGTGTTCAATGCGTGCACAATTAAAATTAGTTTAATCCACCTCCATGGAATCATTATCGTTGTTTGGACTGAAATGTTGTATCTGAATGAATTTGAACCGGGCCATTTTCTGTGGGCTGTGTGACAATCTGTGAACAATAGGCGACTTCATTCCGCTGCAAATGAAAAATTGCAGTTGAGTAGCTAGTTCATACAGCGCGGAAACAGAGCCCTGGGCCCACCGAGTCCGCGCTGACCAGAGACCCCCGCACACTAGCACTATCCTTGGGACAATTTACAATTTTTACCAAAGCCAACTAACCTACAAACCTGCATGTGTGAGCGGAAACCGCAGCACCCGGGGAAAACCCACGTGGATCGCGGGGGAAGAAGGTACAAAACTCCGTACAGACAGCACCCGCGGTCAGGATTGAACCCGGGTCCCCAAGTGCTGTAAGGCAGCAACTCGACCACCTGCGCCACCGTGCCGTCCCGAACTGTGTGGCCTGCTCAATCCGTGCGGGTCTTATAACACGGAGGCTCGACACACTCAGGACTTTAAACTCCACTGTAGACAATGAGAACTTATGAATTAGAGGCAGGGGTAGATTACTTGAGTCCTCAGGCCAACCCTGTGTTTAACGTCCACTTTCCTGGCCTGAACTCTCTTTCTCTTGTGTCCAAAAAAAACAATGAATGGCAGCCTTAAAACAGTCAGCAACCGACCACCCTGTCGGGCTAGGAATTGTAACATCAGCAACCCTCTGAATGAACGCCATGTTCACTTTGTTTACAGCTGCTCTACATGTAAAATGTTGATGCTGGTTAGAATATTAACACAGCACAGCTTCAGTCCACAATTCCCGTGCCGAACATGATGCCCAGGTTAAACTCATCTCTGCCTGCACATGATCAATATCCCTGCATATCCATGCGCCTATCTAAAAGCCTCTTCAATGCCCGGATCATATCTGTTTCCATTGCCACCCCAGGCAGTTTATCGGGACCATGAGGTGCTTCACAGATTAGAAAGGAGATGCGGAGGAATTTCTTTCGTCAGAGGGTGGTGAATCTGTGGAATTCATTCCACAGGCCAAGTTCCGCGGATGCTTTTAAGACGGAGATTGACGGATTCTTGATTAGTACTGGGTGTCAGGGGTTACGGGGAGAAGGCAGGTGAATGGGGTTGAGTGGGAAAGATAGATCAGCCATGATTGAATGGCGGAGTAGACTTGATGGGCCGAATGGCCTAATTCTGCTCCTAGAACTCATGAATTTATGAACACAATTATTATCTTTTTAGACAAAGGAAGCAAAGGTAATATATTCAAAAATTAATGAAAGCCTCGCCAAGGAATTGGGTTGAGGGAAAGGTTGTTCGGAGCCCATTTTCCTTATTTTACATCCCCCCTGCCGACCCCTCAACACAGGATTACTTTACATTTTACTTCTGTGAGCTCGTGCGAATGGATTCCTACTTCACTGCAGGGGAAGGAATATATTTTCAAAGTTTATTTTTTCAACACACCTCCCCCCCACCACCGATATTGCTTCACGCCACACTTAGAAAGGCGAGTGCAATGCATTGTCAAAGTGCTCGTGTCCCAAGGCTCATCTGGTTTTGATTTCACTTAAATCCAATGGAAAGAGTAGCAGCCATTTTAATTTAGGCCCTGCCGTAACTGGAGCTTCGTACGTACGCTCGCCATTGCTTTTTTCTTTTTTTAAAAAAAGTTTGCAAAATCTTTTTTTAAATTTTTTTTGCAATCTGCACATTGAAAAGTCAATTTTGTGTGTGTGTGTGTGAGTGAACGGGAATAAAAAACAGATGGTTCTTGCTCGAAGGCCTGCAGGTGATGACAAGATTGCACAGCAACACGCAGGGATTGTACACTGTGTCTGGCGGTTGTCCGTGTACCATTTCCTCAGCCGATAAAAGCCGGTTGTCCTCGGGGGTGGTGGTGGGGTGGAGTTGTGAGGGGCCGGGGGGGGAGGGGCGTGGGTGGGAAGGGATATTTAGTTTAGTTTACAGGTACAGTGCGGGAACAGGCTCTTCGGCCCATCGAGTCCGCGCCGACCAGCGATCCCCGCACACTAACACTATCCTACACACACCAGGGACCAGGGAACAGTGTTTACATTTACCAAGCCAATTCACCTACATACCTGTACGTCTTTGGTGGAAACCGAAGATCTCGGAGGAAACCCACACAAGTCACGCAGAGGAGAAGGTAGAAATGACACGCAGACAAGCACCCGTGGTCAGGATCGAACCCGGGTCTCTGGCGCTGTAAGACAGCAACTCTACCGCAGCGCCACCCCATTTGTGACTGTAGAACTCATAGAATGCAGTGGAGCATAGAACAGTACAGCACAGGAACAGGCCCTTCGGCCCACAATGTCCGTGCAGAACCTGATGCCAAGTTACACTAATCTGCTCTGTCTGTACGTAATCCACATCCCTCAATTCCCTGCATTTCTACTTGCCTTTCGAAAGGTTCTTAAATGCCACCATCGTATATGTCCTTGAGTCGGTTTGCACCATTAGGTTCTATATATAACATGAAGTGTTGGAGTAACTCAGCGGGTCAGGCAGCATCTCTGGGGGACATGGAATAGGTGATGTTTTACGGGAAGGGACCTTTCAGAATTCTGAAGATGGATCCTAACCAGAAATGCAGCCTGTCCATGTTCTCCAGAGATATTGCCTGATCCACTGAGTTACTCCAAGCACTTCAGGTTTTGAAACCATTTGTGTGCAAATATTATGAATACAGGTTTGCTCTTCTTTTGCCTGCTCTGTTCGATAGCAACATTAGTTGTAATTTATCATATGTTCATAAGTTGTCGGAGCAGAATTAGGCCTATCGGTCCATCATGTCTGCTCTGCCATTCAATCATGGCTGATCTATCTCTCCCTCCTAACCCCATTCTCCTGCCTTCTCCCCGTGACCCCTGACACCCGTACTAATCTATCTCTGCCTTAAAAATATCCATCGACTTGGCCTCCACAGCCTTCTGTGGCAATGAATTCCACAGGTTCACCGCCCTCTGACTAAAGAAATTCCTCCACATCTTCCTAAAGGAATGTCCTCTAATTCTGAGGCTGTGACCCCTGATCCTAGACTCTCCCACCAGTGGAAACACCCGCTCCACATCCACTCTATCCAAGCCTTTCACTATTTTTTTTCTTGGGCTGTTGTGATTTTTCTTACTCCAGCAAGATGCGAAGGTCTGCGTTTTCTTGCGTCTAGGTGCTATATAAAGGCAGGTCGTTGTGGAAGGGGAGGGGGCGGAAAGTTGGTGTTGGAGTCTCAGTCACATAAGTATAATTTGAAGTGGTTAGCAGACGGAAGGAGTAATCATTGGTGTCAGCGGCAGTGGCTGATTGAGCATGGAAAAGCTCAGTAATGCGACGGAGGCTAAAAACAAAACAAAAAGCCCGGAGACGGCATATTTTTGTAAAGGCCCGAGCGTGTACTGAAGGGCGTAGCAGTTCCTGCTTCAGATGACATCATTTCACTGCTTCAGCATTGCTCTGTGGTATATGAGATCAAACCCAATGGCGACACATCGCTGCCTGGTAAACAAGCCCGCAGCCATTTTGTTCCTCCCTTCCCTGACACCCTGCAGGCACCAGGATCGCTGCGTGTCTGAATTGAATTGAATTGAATAGGCCCGAATACAAGTCACAGCAAAATCCTTTGCTTGCACACCTTGCCATGGTATGCAAATAGTCGCCCATAAAGGGCACTTATAAATTTACAAATACCCCCCATTCCTCCTTTGCTCTTCCCCCTCCCTCACAACAGTCCCCCCACGCCGGGCCCTCCATTGCCCATTGTTCTGTGTGCGTTGCACTGTTGCGTCGGGATAGGAGGGCCTTCGACCCGCAGGAGATAATGCGGCGCTCTGAGCCCCGTGCTGACGGGCGCGGCTCCCTGTGCTCTGAGTGTGAGACCGCAGCAGAGATCAAACGGAGCTCCCGTGCATGGGGTGTCAGTGCACTAACCATTCCGTGCATGACCTCAAACAACCCTCACCAACTCCTACAGATGCGCCGTGGAAAGCATTTTATCGGGACGTGTCGCAGCTAGATTTGGGAACAGCTCCATCCAAGACCATCAGACCGCAGGAAATCACTGCGAATTGTGGACGCAGCCCAGGCCATCACACAAACCAACCTCCTTTCCATTGACTCCATCGACACCTCACGCTGCCTCGGAAAGACCAACAGTATAATCAAGGACGAGTGGTTAATTTGACACCAGCCACTGTCTCCTCCTCCCCTCTCCCATCGGGCAAGAGGCATAGAAACGTGAAAGCACACACCTCCAGATTCAGGGACTGTTTCTTCCCAGCTGTTATCAGGCAACTGAACCATCCTACCACAACCAGAGCAGTGCTGAACTACCATCTACCTCATTGTTGACCCTCGGACTATCTTTGATTGGACTTGACTGGCCTTGCACAAAACGTTATTCCCTTATCATGTATCTGCACACTGTGGATGACTCGATTGTAATCCTGTATCGTCTTTCCGCTGACTGGTTCACGCTGACTGGTTCATGCCAAAGACTCCTACACTTGTGAAAAAGTCTTTTCAACCCATCTTTGTTTTCTAACTGTATCATCACTCATTTATTGTGCTGACTTAACTGAATCGTGCAACACATTCAGATGTATAAATATGTGTAGGATGGATCTGCAGAGGCTGGTTTACACCGAAAATGGGCACAAAATGCTGGAGTAACTCAGCGGGCCAGAGAAAGAATGGATGACGTTTCGGGTCGAGTCTGAAGAATGGCCTCAACCTGGAACGTCAACCATTCCTCCTCTCACCAGAGACGCTGCTTGTCCCCGCTGAGTTACTCCAGCATTTTGTGTCTACCTTCAGATTTATAAATATATATATTCTGCACTCAATCGGGACCCTTTTATAGAAACTAGGAACTGCAGATGCTGTTATACAAAACAAAGCCTCAGAGGTTTTTACCCAATCGTACAATCTATCGACATTCCATCGCAGAAGCCAATACCCTTAGCGCAACATTCCCCTGCACCTCGTTTAGTATCATTGGTAAACCTCGAAACCTTATAAAGAAACAAGGGACTGCAAATGCTGGTTTATGGAGACCACAG
Organism: Leucoraja erinaceus; assembly: GCF_028641065.1. NCBI lineage: Eukaryota > Metazoa > Chordata > Chondrichthyes > Rajiformes > Rajidae > Leucoraja > Leucoraja erinaceus. The sequence goes on along the minus strand of NC_073385.1, from coordinate 9,309,699 downwards.
GGCACTGGAGTAACTCAGGGAGCATCGCTGGAGAACATTGCTGGGTGAGGTTTTGCGTTGGGACCCTTCATTAGACTGATTATGTTCAGGTGGGGGGGGGTGGGTTCAGGAAGGGGGAGATCCTTGCTATCTTCACTAGAGATGCTTTTAAGAAAACTGCAGTAGGATCTGTATTCAAAAGCAGGGAAGGAGGAAAGATTACACAACGTTTCTTTGAGAGATCAGGATGGCAGTCCATGGTCGCCAATGTAACAATCGAAAGGGCTGATTCAGTCACCAGTTTCAGAAGCCACTCAGACCTCAAATCGGTCAGTTGTCGTTGCACGATAGGTTTCTATAAATCATGGCTGATCTATCTTTCCCTCTCAACCCCATTCTCCAGCCTTCTCCTCTTACCTCTGACACCCGTACTACTCAGGAATCTGTCAATCTCCACCATAAAAATATTCATTGACTTGGCCTCCACACCCTTCTGTGGCAATGAATTCCACAGGTTCCGACTAAAGAAATCCCTCCACATCTCCTTTTGGTGGCAAAAACAGGAAAGCAGACTATTATCTAAATGGTGGCCGACTAGGAAAAGGGGAGATGCAGCGAGACCTGGGTGTCATGGTACACCAGTCATTGAAGGTAGGCATGCAGGTGCAGCAGGCAGTGAAGAAAGCGAATGGTATGTTAGCTTTCATGGCAAAAGGATTTGAGTATAGGAGCAGGGAGGTTCTACTGCAGTTGTACAGGGTCTTGGTGAGACCACACCTGGAGTATTGCGTACAGTTATGGTCTCCAAATCTGAGGAAGGACATTATTGCCATAGAGGGAGTGCAGAGAAGGTTCACCAGACTGATTCCTGGGATGTCAGGACTGTCTTATGAAGAAAGACTGGATAGACTTGGTTTATACTTGGAGATTGAGAGGGGATCTTATAGAAACTTACAAAATTCTTAAGGAGTTGGACAGGCTAGATGCAGGAAGATTGTTCCCGATGTTGGGGAAGTCCAGGACAAGGGGTCACAGCTTAAGGATAAGAGGGAAATCCTTTAAAACCGAGATGAGAAGAACCTTTTTCACACAGAGAGTGGTGAATCTCTGGAACTCTCTGCCGCAGAGGGTAGTCGAGGTCAGTTCATTGGCTATATTTAAGAGGGAGTTAGATGTGGCCCTTGTGGCTAAGGGGATCAGAGGGTATGGAGAGAAGGCAGGTACAGGATACTGAGCTGGATGATCAGCCATGATCATATTGAATGGCGGTGCAGGCTCGAAGGGCCGAATGGCCTACTCCTGCACCTAATTTTTATGTTTCTATGAACATACTTTTATTCTGAGCCTGTGCCCTCTGGTCCTAGACTCTCCCACCAGTGGAAACATCCTCTCCACATCCACTCTATCCAGGCCTTTCACTATTCGGTAAGTTTCAATGATGTACCTTCCCCCTCATCCTTCTAAACTCCAGCGAGTACAGGCCCAGTTCCCTCAAACGCTCATCATATGTTCACCCACTCATTCCTGGGATCAACCTCCTCTGGACCCTCTCCAACATCCTTCCCCAGATACGGGGTTCAAAGCTGCTCACAAACCCTCCAGATGCGGTTTGACCAGCGCCTGAGAAAACCTCATATTGACACTGCTGTTCGTGGACATCTCACCTTTCTTCTCCAGCAATGCTGAGGCAACTGGGAATGAAGGCTCCTTCTGGACTCCTCAGAGAGACAACCTGACAGCCTCGGGGAAACTTGAACAGCGGGTCACAGAAGTGAGCCATCTTTGCTAAACATGCTGAAGTAACTCACGTTCACAAGTTATAGGAGTAGAATTAGGCCATTCGGCCCATCGAGTCTTCTCTACCATTCAATCATGGCTGATCTATCTCTCCCCCCTAATCCCATTTTCCTGCCTTCTCCCCACATCCCTTGACACCCGTTCTGATCAAGACTTTGGTTATCTCTGCCTTAAAAATATCCGCTGACTTGGCCTCCACAGCCCTCTGTGACAATGGGTTCCACGGATTAACTACCCTCTCGCTGAAGTGGGACAGGCAGTACCAGCCATCCATGATATATGCATCATATCCTAAGCATACGTAGGATTGTAGGAAGGAACCGCAGATGCGGGTTTAAACCGAAGATGGACACAAAAAGCTGCAGTAACTCTGCGGGACAGGCAGCATCTCTGGAGAGTAGGAATGAGTGACGTTTCGGGTCGGGACCCTTCTTCAGACTGGTCAGGGAAAAGGGAAACGAGAGATATAGACGATGATGTGGAGAGATAAAGAATAATGAATGAAAGATGTGCAAAAATGTAACGATGATAATGGAGACAGGCCATTGCTGGCTGTTTGTTGGGTGGGACCTAGAAGCTGGTGTTGCCCGGGTGGGTGAAGGGATGGGGGGGGGGGGAGTGGAGGGGATCTAAGATACCCCTTAAATCTTATATCTAAGCATATGTTCTATGCTGTTATGTGTAGAAGTCGCTTGCGCCTAGCAAAAGACATCGTTCATGTGACAAGGGTGGAACGCTGAGAGTTGGGCGGCGTGGGCGGGTACAGCACGCGGGCGGTGAATAAATAACAGAGTTTTCCGCACCTGCCACCGGGGAACTCCTCTCCCATGGGATCATCCCGGGAGCGAGAGGGGCAAAGGGAATAGTTTCGAACGACCTTCTTCCGAATCTTGTTGGATGCGGCCACGTCCGACGTCGATGCGGGGAAATGTCGACAGTTTTTAAAAAAATCATTCATTGGACTGGAAGTGTAACCTCGTCTCTGTTTGACAGCTTCTTATTTTAGCAGGGAATTTAAGCTGCCTGTTCAGAGATACACTATTGCACCCAGCTGAGCAAATAAGCAATCTCACGTCCCCAGTTGGCAGGGCATGTATACATGATGGACTGTGGCGAAATGTATAATTTTTTCCCCCCTTCTTTTTCTTTCTCGAAAAATATTTTAAACTGTAACAGATGTGTGAGTAGGCACAAGTAATACCAAGTTTTCTTCTAAAAGAAATAAGCCGCTGTATGTCATCGGGCAAGGGCTTGGGCTAAATTCGCCAAGGCACCTTTAGGTTAGAGACAATCTATTGTAACTCGATTGAAACTCAAATTCCCAGAACGTCATTGCTGCCTTTCTCCAGGGTGATCGGAGTTCATTGTGACTCTGCACAACGGCATATAATGCTCATTCAATACTTGTGTTTTCTATCAAAATACAATTCCCGGGAGATGTTTGGACTCATGGTGGAGTTGGTATTTGATATTTCAAGATTAAAGTTGAATACTCTTTGCGTTCTCTCCTCTATTCAACTCCTCTCACTGAGGGGCAGGAAAAGGCCGTTCTGCCCCTCGAACCTGTTCTGCCCTTCAGTTAGTTTGCGACCGTCCTTTCGCTAAGACTGGTGGTTTCTTGTGTCCATTTACCTGCCTTGGTTCCATGTGCCACGGTGGCGCAGCGGTAGAGCTGCTGCCTCACAGCGCCAGAAACCCGGGATCGATCCTGACTACGGGTGCTGTCTGTACGGAGTTTGTACGTTCTTCCCATAGCCGCGTGGGTTTTCCCCAGGTGCTCCGGTTTCCTCCCACATTCCAAAGGCGTACAGGTTTTTAGGTTAATTGGCTTTGGTAAAAATTGAAAATTGTCCCTCGTGTGTGTAGGGTAGTGTTAATGTGTGGGGATCACTGGTCGGCGTGGACTTGATGGGCTGAAGGGCCTGTTTCCCTCCTGTATCTCAACACTAATCTAAACTAAATAGTATTACAGTTTGAAGAAGGGTCTCGACCTGAAACGTCACCCATTCCTTCTCTCCAGAGATGCTGCCTGTCCCGCTGAATTACTCCAGAATTTTGTGCCTACCTTCGATTTAAACCAGCATCTGCAGTTCTTCCCTAAACTAAACTGCTGCCCTGATTTCTCCTGGTCTTTTCTAGCCGCCAGCTCTATAGTCCTGTTTCTGAATCCTGGAATTCCCTGTCCAACAGTACGCTTGGAGTACCTTCACCGGAAGGACTGTGATACTTCAAGATCGACACTTATTCCATCTTCTTGAGGGCAATCAGTTCAGTTTCTCAGTTTAATTCTCAGTGCGGGGATCGCTGGTCGGCACGGACCCGGGTGGGCCGAAGGGCCTGTTTCTCTAAACTAAACTAAGCTAAACTAATTACAATCGAGCCATTTACAGTGTATAGACACATGATAAGGGAATAACTTTTACATAGAAACATAGAAATTAGGTGCAGGAGTAGGCCATTCGGCCCTTCGAGCCTGCACCGCCATTCAATATGATCATGGCTGATCATCCAACTCAGTATCCCGTACCTGCCTTCTCTCCATACCCCCTGATCCCCTTAGCCACAAGGGCCACATCGAACTCCCTCTTAAATATAGCCAATGAACTGGTCTCAACTACCCTCTGTGGCAGAGAGTTCCAGAGATTCACCACTCTCTGTGTGAAAAAAGTTCTTCTCATCTCGGTTTTAAAGGATTTCCCCCTTATCCTTATGCTGTGACCCCTTGTCCTGGACTTCCCCAACATCGGGAACAATCTTCCTGCATCTAGCCTGTCCAACCCCTTAAGAATTTTGTAAGTTTAGTGCCAGGTAAAGCCAGCACAGTCTGAACCTGGATAGTCCGAGGGTCACCATTGAGTTAGGTAGTAGTTCAGGATTACTCTCTCGTTGTGGTGGCGTGGTTCAATAGATCGTCTTCTGTGATTAGCACACAAATGGTCGGCCTGGGTCGGGCTCCATCTTGGAATAAATGCTGGCCTTGCCATTAATGCCCACATCCCACAAAATTAGTGACTAAACACGAACCAAAAACAATTAAGTTGCGTCCGGACGCGCTCAGGGGATGTACATGGAAACAAAACCCTGGATAGTTGGGATTAGTTGGGTGTTGGATGCTGTCACCTGCAGTATGTTTACACTTTCACTGTAGGCATGTGTGTGCATGAATGCTAGACATCCATGAGCAGGCTAGCGGTTCCCTAAATCCCTACATTACAATAGTCAAAGTAGGCATTCTTGTGAGAAAATAAAATGTTTCAGTGAACATTATAATTAAAGCAAGCTGCCAGATGGATAACCCCTTTCTAATCGTCACGCCTACCGCACTGTTTAGTGCAGGGACAGGTGTTGAGAAGCAAACCCACCGACATAGCGCAGCTGAACAGCCGACGGCTGACTGGACGAACCAGCCAGTCACAGCACAAGGTTATGGGCATAAAGTCTTTGAAACAAAATCCCATTGACCATGGCGGCACGGTGGCGCAGCGGTAGAGTTGCTGTCTTACAGCGCCAGAGACCCGAGTTCGATCCTGACTATGGGTGCTTGTCTGTACGGAGTTTGTACGTTCTCCCCTTGACCACGTGGGTTTTCTCTGGGTGCTCCGGTTTCCTCCCATACTCCAATGATGAAGACGTTTGTTGGTTAATTGTCTTCAATAAAAATTGCCAGTTGTCCCTATTGTGTAGGATAGTGCTCGTGTACAGGGTGATCGCTGGTTTAGTTTAGTTTTTGTTTAGTTTAGTGATACAGCTTGGAAACAGGCCTTTGGGCCCCATCGCATCCGCACCGTCCAGCGATCCTCCGCACACTAACACTATCCCACACACACTAGGCACAATTCTTACGTTTATACCAAGCCAATTAACCTACACACCTGTACGTCTTGGAGCGTGGGAGGAAACCAAAGTTCTTGGTGAAATTCCACGCTGGTCACGGGGAGAACGTACAAACGCCGTACGGACAGCACCCGTAGTCGGGATGGAACCCGGGTCTCCGGTGCTGCGAGCGCTGCAAGGCAGCAACTCTACCGCTGCGCCACGGTGCCACTCCGGCGAGAGTCTCGCGGAGATTCTGGCGCCACGTTAGTGATTTGGTGAAGACCGGAGGTGTTGGGAGTTGAGGGTTAATTTCAGCTTCAGCCATGCTGCCGTGATCTCCAGATGACTCGAACATCTGCCTCGATTTGTATTCGCTAGAGCTTAGAAAAACGAAAGGGGATATAATTGAAACTTGATTTAAAAAAAAATATTCTGACAGGGTAGACAGACTGTATGTGAGGAGGATGTTTCCCCCGACTGGGCTGTCTGGGACACGAGGGTCACAGTCTCAGGTTGCAGGGCAAGAGATTTAGGACTCAGATGGGGAGAAATGCCATCACTCGGATAAGCAGTGAACCGATGGAATTTGCTACCTTCAAACTTTACTTTAGAGATACAGCATGGTAACAGGCCCTTCGGCCCACCTAGTCTGTGCCGACCAGCGATCCCCGCTCATTAACACTACCCTACACACTCTCACTGGTCACAATTTACATTTATACCAAGGCAATTAACCGACAAACCTCTGGAGTCATAGAGTGATACAGTGTGGGAACAGGCCCTTCAGCCCAACTTGGCCCACCTGCCTGCGTTTGGCCCATATCCCTCCAAACCTGTCCTATCCATGTACCTGGTTGTTTCTTAAACGTTGGGATAGTCCCAGCCTAATCTACCTCCTCTGGCAGCTTGTTCCATACACCCAGCACCCTTTGTGTGTGGGAGGAAACCAAAGGTATCGAAAAGGTCACGGGGAGAACGTAAAACTCCGCACAGACCTGTGGAACTTGCTACATTTACACATTAGTTTAGAGATATAGCATGGAATCAGGCTGGCCCACCAAGTCTGCGCCGACCAGCGATCACACCGTACCTTAGCACTATTCTACACACCAGTGACCTTACTAGGGACTAAATGTCTTTTAAATGTTGTGATAGTTAGCACCTGCCTCATCTACCTCCTTACACACTGGGGGCATTACTAGAGTCCCTGGTGCGTAGGATGGGAGTTGACGTAGGCACTATCACAACATTTTAAATGCTTTTGGACAGGTATATGGATAGGATAGGTTTAGAAGGATGTGGGCCAAACACAGACAGGTGGGACTAGTGCAGATGGGACATGTTGGTTGGCGTGGGCAAGTTGGGCCGAAGGGCCTGTTTCCACACTGTATGACTGTACAACTCTATGTCTTAATGTTGAGACCCATGCACCAACATGGAGAATGGACAAACTCCACATAGACAGCATCCTGACCTTGTCTATGTGGATATCGCCCATTCATTCTCCCTGTTGTTACATGGGTTTCTACCGGGTTCTCCCACATCCCAAAGACATGCAGGATGGTCGGTCAATGCGTCGCCAAATGTTGCCCCCACTCAGCAGATGAATGACAGAAAATCAAGGGGTGGATTGATAGAAAATAGGAGCTGGTAAGAGCATGGAAAAAAATACAATGGAATTAGTGGGATTAGGTGCTTGATGGTCATCACCAACTCGATGGGCCGAAGGGACTGTGTGAGTTTATAGAGGCATTCCGGTGGCAAAGAGTTTAGTTTAGTTTAGTTTAGTTTAGAGATACAGCGTGGACATTTGGCCCATCGAGTCTGCGCCGACCAGCGATTCCCCGTTCATTGACACTATCTTCCACACTAGTGACAGCTTTACAGTTTTTTTGCCGAAACCAAATTAACCTGCAAACCCGTACGTTTTTGGAGTGTGGGAGGAAACCGGAGCACCCGGCGAAAACCCACCCGGGTCGCGGGGGAGAATGTACAAAACTCCGTGCAGACAAGCACCCGTGGTCGGGATCGAACCCGGGTCTCTGGCGGCGCGAGGCAGCAACTCCACCCGCTGCGCCTCCGTGCTGCTCTTTTTCGCCGCAGAGTTGCGGAATTTGATCCCAGGTCTCAGGGACGAGACGCCCCCGCCCCCCCCAGTCTCGGGGGCGAGGCGGATGAGTGATGGTGTGTGAGAGAGAGAGAGCGGTGTCAGGGAATACCGAGATATGTGCCGGGGCGACAGCCCTGCTGGGCTCCAGTGAAATACCGTGACCCTGCATTAAATCAGGAGCAGAGAAACCAAACCCCAGCGATCGGCCCCAGCTGGTCTTTAGATGCCGGCGCTGTACCTGGTAGATCAGGGGCCAATGTCTCGTTGCCCTTCGCTCGATTAATGACAGGCGTGCCGTCAGAGCTTCTCGTGTAAAGATAGCCCTCATGGCTTTAAGTGGATTTGGGGGTGGAGGGAGGGGGGGAGGGGGTTGGAGGCAGCGCTGGTAATGTCAGCGCGGCAGAGGCTGGGGTAGCACGGAACAGGAAAAAACTCGGGAGAAAAAGGTCGCAGAGTTTTTTCATGGAATTCGATAGGCCACAAATCACCAGTTTAATGCACGCAGTTGAAGCAGATCATAATGACTAATACTGTATAAATTACGAAATTCCACTGCCCTTAAGATTCAGATCTCGGTTGCAAATCCACAGGGAACATTCCTTTTTATTAACAAAAAAAAAAATGGGGTGCGTTTTACGCTCTCTTCAAATATATATGCGATGTTAAAAACATAAAAGTAAAATCTCAAATTTAGAAAGCTTAGCCAGAAGCTCGACACTTAACCATGGCAGGATGCCACTGGTCATAAAACAGAATGCAATCACTCTGTAATCCGAGCTGCCTTGGTTTGCTCAGTCCAAAGATCTGACTGAGTGCTGAACTTACGTTGTACGTTACTGTGTAGGGAAGAACTGCAGATGCTGGTTTAAATCGAAGGTGGACGGAGCAAAAATGCTGGAGTAACTCAGCGGGACAGGCAGCATCTACTGGGGAGATGGAGTGGGTGACGTTTCGGGTCTGAAGGACCGAGTCAGATTGAGTCTGAAGAAGGGTCTCGACCCGAAACATCGCCCATTCCTTCTCTCCAGAGATGCTTCCCGCCCCGCTGAGTTACTCCAGCATTTTGTGCCTTCCTGTACCGAGACAGGAAGAGAGTTGGGAGTGCAGAAACCTTTCCTTGGATAAAGAAAATCTTTCAGGATGAATTAAAATAGTTTTACGGCAGAGATAGATAGATTCTTGATCAGTACGGGTGTCAGGGGTTGCGGGGAGAAGGCAGGGGATTGGGGTTAGGAGGGAGAGATAGATCAGCCATGATGGAATGGTGGAGTAGACATGATGGGCCGAATGGCCTAATTCTGCTCCTATAACATGAACTTCTGAAAACGATTATGTCTGAAGAAGGGTCTCGACCCGAAACGTCGCCTATTCCTTCACTCTATGGAGCGAAGGAATAGGCGAGGTTTCGGGTCGAGACCCTTCTTCAGATGCTGCTTCACCTGCTGAGTTTCTCCAGCATTTTTGTCTATCTTCGATTTTTCCAGCATCTGCAGTTCCTTCTTAAACATGCTGTTCATCTGCTTTGTTTTCGGAGTCCGATGAGTGATGATCAACGGGAGGGTCGTAGGGGTGGAATGATAAGAGACCAGTTGGTAGGAACATGGAAAAAATACAACGGAATTAGCGTAATTAGGTGCTTGAAGGATAGCACCAAGTCGATGGGCCGAAGGGGCTGTTTGAGTTTGCAGAGGCGTTCCAGTGGCGAAGAGTTTAGTTTAGTTTTGTTACAGAGTCCAGTCCAGCCACTTCCCTGGGCATATGTTCCCTGTCTATACCCTCATGCCAAGAGCTTGGTTATGGGCAACAGCTCAGCAGAGTTGCTGGCAGGCATCTTAAGGGGAGAGTATAAAAAGGCGAGGAAATGATTTGGCAGAATCGACACGGCTGCCTTTGTAGCTTTTGCTTCACGAATGCTTCTCTGCTTCAGTTCATAAGTTCCAGGAGCAGAATTAGGCCATTCGGCCCATCGCGTCTACTTCGCCATTCAATCGTGGCTGATCTACCTTTTCATCTCAACCTCATTCTCCCCGTAACCCCTGACACCCGCACTGACCCCGAATCTGTTAATCCGTCTTAAAAAACTTCCATGATGGACACTAAATGCTGGAGTAACTCAGCGGGACAGGCAGCATCTCCGGGGAGAGGGAATGGGTGATGTTTCGGGTCGAGATCCTTCTTCAGAAGTGTCCCTTCTACAGACCCGAGACTTCGTCACCCATTCCTTCTCTCCAGAGATGCTGCCTGTCCCGCTGAGTTACTCCAGCATTTTGTGTCTGTCTTCGGTTTAAACCAGCACCTGCAGTTCCTTCCTACTCATTAAAAATATCCATTGCAGGCGGCATGGTGGCGCAGAGCTAGCGTTGCAACCTCACAGTGCCAGAGACTCAGGTTTGATCCTGATTTTGGCTGCTTACTGTGTGGAGTTAGTACGTTGTCCCCGTGACCTGCGTGGGTTTTCTCCGGGTTCTCCCTTTTCGTCCCACATTCCAAAGACGTGCTGATTTGTAGCTGAAACGGCTTCTGGAAATTGTAAATTGTCCCTCGCATGTAGGACAGTACCAGTGTACGGGGTGATCGTAGGTCGGCACGGACTCGGTGGGCCGAAGGGCCTGTTTCCACATTATAAAGTCACTCTCTCAAAAGTCTGATCGACTTGCCATGCCACCTCCAGCTATATCTCGTGCCGTTAATCCAATGCTTGAACTTGGGAATTAGAGAAATCAACATTCATACCGTTTTAATATCAAGTCCCAGCAGTATGAATGTTGATTTCTCTCATTTGAAGTAACCACTGCATTCCCCCTCTCCCTCCTCCTCCCCCACCCTTGTCGTCCTGCTCATTCCACTGTTTGCTTCCTTATATCCATTCGATCTCACCTCTTCCCCAGCCAACAATGGGCCATTGTGGGCTCCGACCTTCCTTGGCCATCTGTTTCCGGCCCTGCTCGGTTCTGGCCTTTTCTTACCTTGCAGGTCCCTCCCCTCTACTTTCAGTCTGAAGAAGGGTCTTACGTAACTGCAACCCAGAGTAGGGCAATCGAGAGCCAGCGGACATAGGTCTAAGGTGAAGGGGGAAAGATTGAAGAGGAACCTGAGGGGTAACTCTTTCACATAATGGGTGGTTGGTGCATAGAACGAGCTGCCAGTGGAGGTGGATGAGACAGGGACCATTGCAACCTTTAAGAAAGAAATAAGACAGGTACAAGAATAGGACAGGTTTGGTGAGATACATATCAAACGCAGACAGGTGGGACGGGTGTAGATGGGGCATGTTGGTCAGTGTGGGCAAGTTGGTCCTGTTTCCACGCTGTACGACTCTACGGGTCCCGACCCCTGAAGGTCACCCATCCTTTTTCTCCAGAGATGCTGCCTGACCCGCTGAGTTGCTCCTGCGCTTGGTGACTATCTTTGGTACAAAGCAGCGTCTGCAGTTCCTTCCGACACACTCCCGCTGTGCTAGCGTTTGCCTCCAGAGCCGCGGAACCCCCCGGAAGCCGAGCAGCGGCCCTCCCAAACGTTTTGAACATTTCTTACTGAGTGCCAGGGTGCAAAGTTCGGCCAAGCTTGGCAGTCCAATACCATGGCAGGCGGCAGTCCACTTCATCCGCCCTGTGTTTCTTTCATTCCACCAGCTCTTGCTCAATGTTTGGCTGAAGGCAGGCAGCCAAAAGTTTTTTTTTTACCCACATATTTAAAGGAAACAAACAACATAAAACAATCCTTCATGAGAGCGAGGGGACAAAACCACTTTGGCCAAGTGAATGGTTTTCAGATGTGGACTTGCCTTGTCCTTGTTGACAGAGTTGGTCAACTGACCCCGCACTCAATGGGCTGTCAAAGTCTCCGTCGCTGCATGTGGGAAGGCAATACATGATTACAATCGAGCCATCCGCAATGTACAGATACACTGTACAAAGGGAATAACGTTCACTGCAGGATAAAGTCCAGTAGAGATAGTCCGAGCATCTCCGATGAAGTAGATAGTGGCTCAGAACCGCTCTCTAGTTGTTGGTAGGATGGTTCAGTTGCCTGATAAACTCTGGGAAGAAACTGTCCCTGAATCTGGAGGTGTGTGGTTTCACACTTCTGCAACTCTTGCCTGATGGGAGAGAACAGAAGAGGGAGTGACCAGGGTGAGACCAGTTACTAACGGTACTTTAAGCAAACCAAATGCACGTCTTAGTCTTGGAGGAACAGCAGCTCATATTTCGCTTAGGCAGCTTACAACCCAGCGGTATGAATATTGACTTCTCTAACTTCAATGAATGAATGAATACGTTTATTGGCCAAGTATTAACATACAAGGAATTTGCCTTGGTGCTCTGCCCGCAGGTGACAACGACATACAATGACACATAAAACATTAAACGTTCAGGTAACCCTTGCTTGTCCTCTCTCTTCGTCCCTCCCACATCCCAGTTCTCCGACCAGTCTGACTGTCCTCCTGATTAAATGTTATCTTTGTGGACTTCGTTGTCACCTTCCCCTAACTAACAACGATCTATGCTACGTTTTCCTTGACCCTCGTCCCTTTGATGTCTTGCGTTCACACCTCACCCTTCCATATCTCCGTGTCTCCCTCTCCCCTGATTCTCAGTCTGAAGAAGGTTCTTGACCCGAAACGTATAACCAATTCCTTCTCTCCAGAGATGCTGCCTGTCCCGCGGGCTGAGTCACTGAGTCTATCTTGGCTGCGCACCCTCTTTCTTTGAAGTGTGGTCAGTTAAAAAAAAAAGCAACCGAGGGGGTTGACCACAACTTCACCACAGGAAAACGTCAAGCTCTTCCCGAGGGTGAAATGAAAAGGAAAGGGAGTGACTAGTGCAGGGGAGGATGTTGATACTCGTATTCCAACATTGCGGGGCAGCCTCTGCCGATGATCTCACGGTGGAGAAAGCTACGGAATTTAAAAAATAAGTCAATTAAATAAATTGAGGAGTTTATATTAAAAGAAAACAGTGTCAGCAAAGTTGGCGACCAGATTGCTATTAAAACCAAGTTGGTTCACCTCTATCCTTCAAGAAGATTGTGACCCCTGACTTGCTTGTGACTACACCCATCACAATCTTTGGTCCGAAGAAGGGTCTCGACCTGAGACGTCACCCATTCCTTCTAACCAGAGATGCTGCCTGTCCCGCGGAGTTACTCCAGCATTTTGCGTGCATCTTTAGTTCAGTTTAGGTTCATTGAGAGATACAGCACGAGACTAGACCCTTCGGCACACCGAGTCCTGCATTCTCGGGGGTGATTTACATTTATACCAAGACAGTTGGCCGACAAACCTGTACCTGTTTGGGGTGTGGGAGGAAACCGGTGTATCCGGAGAAAACCCACGCAGGTGACGTGTGAGAACGTACAAACTCCGTACGGGCAGCGCCCGGGGTCAGGATCGAACCCAGGTCTCTGGCGCTGTGAGGCAGCAACTCAGTCACTGCGCCACCGTGCCGCCCCTGAAATGACTGATTCATTTCATGGGATATCCTAAGAATGTTGGCAGGGCCAGCAACACCACATCCTAGGGAGAAAACAAGACAATTGGACAATTTCACGAATGGCTCAGGGTTGATGTGGCATGCGAATATTTGCACGCATGGAACAAAGTCACCCGCAAAATAAGATGGCCTTTCATGGCATTCCATGGAGGATATTTTAAATAATGTTAAATCTCTCTGGCCTGCCAAGATGGGATGGCGAGTGTGAGAAATGGAGGGTTTTATGGGCTAAACCACCCAAACATGCTTGCATTTGCCTCTCAACTCTTTTTTGTAAAGGCATTCTCTGTGCAGTGAATGTTCATAAGTCACAGGAGAAGAATCAGGCCATTTGGCCCCCATCAAGCCTACTCCTCCAATCAATCATGGCTGATCTATCTCTCCCTCCACCCTGGTGATTTTATGACAAGCATCCTCGCCCATGAGCGACAGAGGAAGCAATCTGGAAGTAATACAGAAGGCTTGCAGGTCCTGGAATTATCTCCGGCAGCAGCAACCAATTGACTGGATTGAGAACAACCCCCATGTAAAGCAGGAAGCTGTGGCTGCTGCACATCGGTTGAGTGCAGGGATATACATAACTGTCTGGAATTAATTACCTACCTGGCCTGCCACAGCTTCGCCACTGGACTCCTTTTTTTAAAAGGAGGAGAAGAAGAAAAAAAAAACATGCGGCGGAGACAGAATCACTCCGATCCCAGAGACAGGTATTAGAGAATTATTCCAATATTCCAATTAAAGTCGGCATTCCGCTGCATGCCAAGGGATGGCAGATCAGCGGAGCTGCATCTCAGAGCTGCGTTAATGATTGCTTCGCCAATTGAGTGGACCTCCATCCGATATTCTTGCTAATCTCTTTACTTTTCTTTCAATGGTATCCTCTGAAGTTGGCCTCTACAAATTCCTGTTGATGCCATTCGAGCCAGACAGGGGTGTTTCTGCTCCCCTACTGAGCGTTTTTTTTCTCTCAAGGGCGTCCTTTACCGTCCTTTGAGAGCGCTGCTTTTTTTTCACGTACAGACAAACAAGTGTCGGCCCGCACATAGCAGCTCGCATGGCACCACTAGATGCTGAGGAGAGACACAAAACGCTGGCGCAACCCAGCGGGTCAGGCGGCAATCTCTGCAGAAAAGGACCAGGCGACGTTACGGGTTGAGACTGAGAGTCAAGGGGAAAGGGAAACGAGAGAGATGCAGACGGTGATATGGAGAGATCGAGAACAAATGAATGGAATAATAGACAAAAAAAGTTACGATGATAAAGGAAACAGGCCTTTGTTGGCTGTGAGCCGGGTGAAAACGAGTTACAGACAATGAGACTCAACAGGATGACTTTGAAACTAGTATGATGACTTGTGGGGGGGGGGGGGGGGGGGGGGGGGGGGGGGGAGGGATGGAGAGCGAGGGGATGCAAGGGTTACTTGAAATTGGAGTAATCAATAATCATGCCGCTGGATTGTAAGCAAAATATGAGGTGCTGTCCTCCAGTTTGCATGTGGCCTCACTCACTCTGATCACTGGATGTTGTACGTCAATCTAGTTTTCAACTTTTTGGAGGTGGCACAGTGGTGGGCATGATGGCGCAGGGGGTAGAGTTGCTGCCTTACAGCGCCAGAGACCCAGGTTCGATCCTGACATGGGTGCTGTCTGTACGGAGTTTGTACGTTCTCCCCGAGACCTGTGTTGGTTTTCTCCGGGTGCTCCCGATTCCCCCCACACTCCAAAGACGTGTTTCTCTCTGCCTCTCTACCTGCCTTCCCTCCTGTAAGACGCTCATTAAAACACCACCTCCTTGAAACAGATTTTCATCATCAGTTTAGGAAGGAACTGCAGATGCAGGTTTACACGGATGAAGGACAGCCCTATAAAATCTTTCCCCTTTCATCTTAAACCTATGGCCTCTGGGTCTCGATTCCCCCACTCTGGGCAACAGACTCTGCGCGTCCACCCGATCTATTCGTCTCATGATTTTATATGCACGTTCATGAATTACAGGAGCAGAATGAGACCATTCGGCCCATCAAGTCTATTCCGCACCATTCAAAGGAATGTAAGTCAAAGGAATGGGAAGTCGTTCTGGACAAGCTGGCTTGGTCAAATTTTGCTTAATATTTGCTTACTCGGGACAGTAGTACTTTAGTTCGAACAATCACATCTTGGTCCAAAACTGATTTATTTGCCAAACATTTCAAGACCGTCGAAAAGGGATTCTGCCAACCAAGTCCGCACCGACCAGCGATCCCCGCACATTAACACTGCCTTACACACACGAGGGACATTTCTACATTTATACCAAGCCAATTCACCAACAAACCACCGTACGTCTTTGGAGTGTGGGAGGAAACCGGAGATCTCGGAGAAAACCCACGCAGGTCACGGATTAAAACGTACAAACTCTGTACAGACAAGCACCCGTAGTCGGGATCGAACCCGGTTCTCTGGTGCTGTAAGGCAGCAACTCTACCGCTGTGCCACCACGCCGCCTTTAATGAAAGGCATGGCCAGTTTTCCGTGCTTTCTCATCCATAGGTTGGCTGCTGCTTATACTTACTGCATGCTATCTGTACACAAATACAGCCAGAAGCTTGACACTCATGCATGGCCCGAATGCAGGAAGCTAGGGACTCATTCCCTCCCCAATCCCTGGACGTATACTTACGTGACAGGAAGGAGAGGTGAACTCATTCTGCAGACAGGACATTAGTTGTGTTTTGGATGGCCCCCTTGCACCAGGTTCCACACTTGTGTCCCTGGACTCGAGTCAGAGGTAGAGCTGCTGCAGAGCATCAATTCCACCGCCTCGCACCAGTAACCCGGCACATCATCCCACTCCTGGGTCTGTTTGGGAACTGGCCATCGACACGGTGTGAGACACTAGTTACGCGATTATGGCCCATTAAATCAGCGACTAATGGGCCGTTTTACAGGCTCGGGTCACCTTAGATCGCCGGAGTGTGCAGAAGTAGAAGAAAGAAATATATATATATATATATAAAACGAAAGAGCAGCGAAGGTGGTGGGAAAAGGAACGGGCAAATCAGAAAAGGAAATCTTGTTTGCGAGTAGGTACACAAAAATGCTGGAGAAACTCAGCGGGTGCAGCAGCATCTTGTTTGCGAGTGATGTTTTGCTGATTGCCAGCATATGATATGTTGAGGACGTACGGTTCTTGCTGTTTTAATTTAATAGACTTTAATTTAAGTTAATAGACTTCGCAACCTTGTGGTAAATTGTATTAGAAATGAGGGGAACCAGAACTACTGGAGTCAACTGCTGAAACCTGGAGCAGGCAACAATAATAATAATAATAATAATAAAAATACATTTTATTTATGGGCGCCTTTCAAGTCTCAAGGACACCTTACAAAAATTTAGCAGGTACAGGAAAAACATGTAAGGGGAATGAAATAAATAGTAGAGACATGACTAGTACACAAAGTAAATACAGAATTCAATACAAAACACAGTATGAGGCAATTAGTGCACAGATGAAAAGTGACGGCACGTGGGGCTAAGGATAGGCAGAGGTGAAGAGATGGGTCTTGAGGCGGGACTGGAAGATGGTGAGGGACACGGAATTGCGGATCAGTTGGGGGAGGGAGTTCCAGAGCCTGGGAGCTGCCCTGGAGAAGGCTCTGTCCCCAAAACTGCGGAGGTTGGACTTGTGGATGGAGAGGAGACCGGCTGATGTGGATCTGAGGGACCGTGAGGGTTGGTAGGGGGAGAGGAGGTCAGTGAGATATGGGGGGGGGGAGGGCTTTGTAGGTGAGGACCAGGATTTTGTAGGTGATCCGGTGGGAGATGGGAAGCCAGTGAAGTGGGGATGACCACTCTAGATGGCCTCCAGGGAAATGTGCCACAGCTGAACGTACCCACTTGACCAGGCAGCATCTTCAGAGAGAGAAGCAAAGCTGACGTGTAGGCAGTTCAAACCGAAGATAGGCACAAAAAGCTGCAGTAACTCAGCGGGCCAGGCAACATCTCTGTAGAGAAGGTACAGGTGACGTTTCAGGTCGAGACCCTTCTTTAGACTGAGATACATTGGGAAAGGGAAACAAGATATATACTGTAGACGGTGATATAGAGAGATATAGAACAAATTAATGAAAGAAGGTAGACAAAAGTGCTGGAGAAACTCAGCGGGTGCAGCAGCATCTATGGAGCGAAGGAAATAGGCAACGTTTCGGGCCGAAACTCTCCTTCAGTTTCGGCCCGAAACGCTGCCTATTTCCTTCGCTCCATAGATGCTGCTGCACCCGCTGAGTTTCCCCAGCACTTTTGTCTACCTTCGATTTTCCAGCGTCTGCAGTTCCTTCTTAAACAAATTAACGAAAGATATGCAAAAAAGTAATGATGATAAAGGAAACAGGCCATTGTTACCTGTGGTTTAAGAAGGAACTGCAGATGCTGGAAAATCGAAGGTAAACAAAAATGGAGCGAAGGAAATAGGCAACGTTTCAGGTCGAAACCCTTGAGACTAGGCGAAAATGGGTTACAGACAATGAGACTCAACGAGACGACTTTGAAGCTGGTACAACGACTTGGGTGGGGGAAGCACGGAGAGAGAGGAGATGCAAAGGTTACTTGAAGTTAGAGAAATCAGTATTCATACCGCTGGTTTTTAAGCTGCCATTTCATGTTAATGATAACTCCTCAGAAGACACAGTGCTCCCTCAGTACTCACTGTAACGTCAGGCTAGATCTTAGTGCTCGAGCAGCTCTTACATAAGCTTCAATCATTACCAAGACACAAAGTGCTGGAAGAACTCAGCGGGTCAGGCATCATCTATGGAAGGAATGGACCGGGCGATGTTATGGGAATGGACACATAACCTCTCGGGTCGGGACCCTTCTTCAGACTTAAACTCAAACAGTAGGTCAGAAGAAAGGTATGATGAAGGGTCTCGACCTGAAACATCACCTATTATTTTTCTCCAGAAATGCTGCCTGTTCTTCCAGCACTTTAGTATTTACCCTCGGTATAAACCAGCATTCCTGTACAATAAAAAGGAACTGGTTTATACCAAAGATAGGCACAAAATGCAGGAGGAACTCAACGGGTCAGGCAGCATCCCTGGAGAAAATGGATAGTTGATGTTTCGGGTCGAGACTGAGTCTGAAGAAAGGTCTTAATCTTGGCCCATGTTCTCCAGAGATGCTGACCAACCGGCTGAGTTACTGAAGTGTTTTGTGTCAATGTTAGGTCTGAAGAAGGGTCCTGACCCGAAAGGTCACTTATCCGTGCCCTCCTCAAACTCGGCAGAGTTCCTGCAGAGCTTTGTGTTTCCTAGCTTTCCAACAAAAATTCCAGTTTGGGGTGTTAACAGTTCCTGGATGATCGAGCAACTTAATTTTACCACAAGGATCTGCAAACTTACTTGGGGTTTGTTCACTTAGAGTGTTTCCATGGTTTGGGCTCTGGTAAATATAGAAACGTAAAAACATAGAACATAGGTGCAGGAGTAGGTCATTTGGCCCTTCGAGCCAGCACCGCCATTCAATATGATTATGGCTGATCATCGAAAATCTGTACCCTGTTCCTTCTTTTCCCCATATCCCTTGATTCCCTTAGCCCTAAGAGCTATAGGGCCTGTCTCACTGGCCGATTTTTTCGGCGACCGTCGGCATCATTGAATGATGTTTCAGGTCACCGGAAAAGTCGCGGCGCGATGCTGCGGTGACGAGGCGTGACGACGTATTGACACTCGGTGTCTCCTCAAGTGTCGCAACATTTTTTTTGTCGCCGCTGGATTTTGAAATTGGATTTGACCCTGATATGTCAGTCAATGGCGCTGGCAGTCGCAGAAACAAATCGGCAAGTGGGACAGGCCCTTAAATCTAACGCTCTCTTGAAAACGTCTGACTGGTCTATAAATTGAAACCATTTAACCCCTGTGTCGAAGCTCCAATCTAATTGAAGGAAGTGAAAGGAGAGTCGCAGATTATGACATTTACACTGGTTCGACGTCAGTGTTTAGTGAACCGTTGGGCCGTTAAACAGAGGCATTTAAGTTGAGCATTGAAGGATTAGCATTTGTAAAGGTGAGAATAGGGTCATTAATCTGTTGCTTAAGGGTGCGTTGTGTGCGCGGACAGCAAAACTGTTTACTTTAAAAGCGGAACAAGTGCCCTCATGCGCTCAACCTGAACCAAACAGGCCCAAGTACAACTGAATGGGGGCAAGGTTGGAAGATTATACTTGAGGAAGTATATGACAAACAGTAATATGTGGAGGAATGAACGCCAGGAGTGGAGCGGCAATCTCGAGCCAAAGCTGGGATCATTAGCACGGGTGACCAATATCGTATTTTATTGAATCACACAGCAACATAATAGGACTATT